>NW_028297432.1:1612391-1673194 GCF_049724085.1 Artemia sp. Qi Xiang Cuo
ATAATATCATCCAAGTCCAAATCATTTATCGGTAATGAATGGAGAATTGCCTTTTTCTGCTTCTGAAATGCCATGTTCAAATGCTTCAAGTTGTCATCAGTAATAATGGCTACATTTTCTTGGATAGCATCGGATTTTCGGTTACGAAGCAGGCTACTTAGTGAACAGTTTTTTGAAAATGATAGTATGATTAATAAAATTCAATAGTGATCAAAAGAACAAATTATAATATTTTCTTTAATTGACGATAAACAAACTATAATTTAAAATTGTCAATTAAAATTGTTTAAAATATTCTTGAAGGTCTCTCTGGAACTGTAAAAATAATTTAGTTTAAAATTCTTATATTATGATCATTAAGGAAGGACATGACTCTGCTTCGAGAGTTTAAAGTCTTTTTATTAATAATTTTCTGCATCTAAAATATTCTCTTAGATTCAAATTATTTAGCTTATAATACAATGTTTGAAACAGTTTGGTCTCTTTCTGTAAAATACATGTTTAATTAAAAAGAAATTTTCGAAATTTTTTAATCATAAATGTAAATTGTAAAATAAAGTAAATTTATAATTAAAAAGGATTATTGCATATTAAAATGGATGTAGGCTACTTTACTGATAAGTGTTCAAGTTTTTTTTTATTGCAGGAATGTAAAATTATAATAACAAATTTGTCTCTTTTTTCTTCTCTGTTATTATTTTGAGACTGAAAGGTAAACATTTCTATTAAGACGCTCAAGGCTATTGGTAAACTTACCCACCTCTAGTAATCCTTCCTAGGATGAATGTCAAAAGACAGAGAAGCAAAATAAACATGAAATGACACAAAAACCATTTACACCATTTTTGAGGAAAAAAAAACTAATTTTTTTCAAATCTTCTCTTTAAAAAATACATGTTTGCTTTAAAAACCAAGCGTCTTTAATGTTTTGTTTTTTTTTGTCCTTTTTTATAAATAAACGGAGAAAACTCAAGATTAATTATTTTTTTTGTAATTTTTATGTATCATAATTCATTCAGTAAGTAAAAATAATTTAGAACCAAGGGGATTACTTACACCCCTGGCCCTGAGGGCTTTGGGGGGGAGTGTCTTCCTCAAAATCAGAATTTATATCTGGACATCAGCTCGGCCTACGTAAAATGAAATGGCTATCTCAAAATTTCGAGTGGATGTGTTTGGGGAAAGAGTGGGCGTAGAAGGGGTGCTAGTTGCCTTCCAATCACTTTCGCCCCTTAAAAAAGTCAATATAATTCTCGATTTCCGATCAAATGAGCCACTTTTGAAGTTTATACGACGATCCACTTCATATGAAGTGCCTCTGAAAAAAAATAATTATAACTAATAAAATATTGGAGCCGCATGGCCTTTACTATAGGCAATGCTATTGTGTTGCCTATGAAAAAGTGAATTACAACTTTCAGTTCAATCAATTGAGCCCTTTCTGAATTTAATACGACCATACCTTCCATAAAAGCCATATAGGCCCCAGGGCATACCTTACAACCCCACGCCCCGGGCCCTGGGGGGCTGTGTCACCACCTGAGTGTTTGAGCTCTAAATGATGCTCTCTTTTTAAGAAATTATAGAGATCAAAATTTTTATATTATCCAGTTAGGGACTTAGATGGGGGGGGCTACTGTCCCACATATTTATTTTTACAAATAAAATATTAAAGAGAACAAAAAAAGTCCAGTCAAATGAACCCTCTTCGAAGTTTATACGAGCATTACTTCCATAAGAACCATATATGCCCACAGAGTATTACTGACAACGCCTGCCTCGGGGCCCGGGAATGTGTGAGACAACCACGCAATTGGTCTGCTAACACCTGTGAACTATTTTTAATGAACTGGATCTTTTAAAATTTATATCATATATTCCTGAGGACCTAATAACGGTGGGAGGGGGGGGGCTATGGAAAATCTTATATATTGTTATCCATAAACAATTAAATCGTTACGTAAAAGGAAAAATAAACATATGAGAAACTTACATTTAGACTATCAGAAAGGGAGGATTACACCTCGACGCCCCTAGGACAACACTTAAACCCCCGCCCCCCTGGACCCGCGGAGGTTGGGGTGTCGTCGGAGATGGGGTTATAAAATCTTGGAAAAATTTATTAAAAACTGGCTCTCAAAAAATGGGGCAAACTCGCTTAGGTTTGGTTGTCCAAAGTGCGTGGGGGGGGGTAGCTGGTAAATTAGATAGAGGTAAAATTAACTAGTAACATACACATTGTAAAATTAAAAAACCTGCAAAACTCTAGGCAGTTTATACGAGCATCCCTTTCATAAGAACCATACATAGGGCATAACTTAGAACACCTTCCTCTGGGCCCTGGAGGGGTGTCTTGACACTGGAGTTTTTCTTATCCGAATGGGTTTGGAAAAAGAATGTGTGTGGGGGGGGGGCTAGTTGCCCTCAGATCTCTTTTGACTATTAACTTTTAGCGCGAACTGGAAAGGTCCGTTAACATTCCCCCTCACTTACTTGTTGAAACTAATCACTTAAAAAAGAGACATAGATACAACAGGTTATAACTTAAAAAGCCTGCCCCCGGGCCCGGGAGGGTTGTGTCAACACCTGAGTTTTTGTTGTCTGACTTTTGAACAATTTTTAAATGACGGGCTAGAACCAATATGTATTGTCTTAATTGGGAGGACAAGGTGCGTAGGGCGTGGCTCGCTGACGTCAAATCTCTTGTGACTCTCAAAAAATTAAAGTGACATTTCAATGTACAATCACATGAGTTCTCAATGAAGTTTTTACCATCATCACTTCCAAAAGACCACTCAAGGTCCCCCGATCATTACGTCCCCCCTCGGCCCTCAGGCCCTGGGGGGGGGGCGGGTTACCGCCCGGCTGTATCATTAAATGGGCTTTTTACTATTTTTTAAAGAAATGGCTATTTCAGTTCTTATCGGAGTGGGTTGAGGAAAAAAGAGCGTAGAGGAGGGGGGGACTAGGTTACATCTAATCTCTTTTGGCTGGTAAAAAGTGAACTAGAATTTACAAGTCCCGATCAAATGAGCCCTATTTGAAATTTATACGAGACTCCAGGACCAACGAACAATACCGGAAAACTGGTCATATCTTAACCCGACGGCCCCCCCGCCCGGGGGGGGTGTGTGAACAATGTATTTATTTTTATCTTATCTTTTATTAATTTTTAAAAAAATCGATGTATCACCATGTGTATGTTTTGAAACGGGACACAAGGGGGGGGCAGGGGCTAGAGGCACCCGGTGAGATCGTGGGAAAATTAAATAGTGAACTTTAAGGGACAATGTAAAATCAACAGATAAATCCAATAATTTGAGCAAAGCATTAATTCCATAAGAACCACATATGACACAAGTGCCTAGAGTATAACAATAGTCTTTCAGACTGTGAGGTGAGTGTCTATCTCAAAGATATAATTCTCAGAAGTGTCAATTAATAGAAACAACAGTTATATATACCACTGTGGAGGGGATATGTTTGTGACAGGCAGGATTGAGAGGGGGTTAGGTAACCTCCAATTCCTTTCAACTGTCCTTTCAACTGAGGGGAGTGTCTTGCTCAAAGATATAATTATCAGAACTTTCAAGTATGTTTAACATTTTCAAGCTTCAAAAAGTTCCCAGGACTGCTCACGGTCAGGGAAGTAAAGTTACCTTTGAGCTTCTCAGGACAAAGGAAACACTGCAGAGTTGACAAGTAAAGCTTGCGGGTACGTCTCAACAGGCAATGACTCCTTGTTCTGCATGACTGGACCTCAATGGTGAATTTGTTGATATGTGCCCGTCTATTCGAGAGGAAGTACTCGTAGGCCAGATTCACGACTATATCCATCGCACATAGCAGCTTTTTGGCTTTATCCCTTGTAGAGCTGTCCGACAATGTTAGGGACAAGTCTGTCAGATACAAATGTAAGGCTGGCCACTGTTCAAGTAATCTGTTAATTCCGGCTTCAAGCAACAACCAATGCGTGTTGCTTATCTGCAGAAGTCTGTGGTTGGCAATTTCACAAAACTCCTGGAAAACCTTCAGTTTCAACTGTCTCTTAGGGCTTGCGCTTATGAAGTTGATGAGTTCCTTCACGAAAGTTTCGACTTCAGCAGGTAAGTGCTTTGCTGCAGCCGAAGCACACAATGCAGCAGTGTGGCAAGTGCAACCAAGGACAAACAGCTGCGGATTTTCACACAGCAGCTGGGCAGTGAGGCCGTTTTCGCGCCCCATATCAACCGAGGCATTATCAAGACAAAGCCCAGTCTTATTTTCTAATGGAACGTCAATGTTCTTAAAGTACTTTGTCAGAAGATTCTTTTGTTCACTTGCAGTTGCGTCGTCTACCTTTAGTAGTACCAGGAATTCTTCCCTCGCGGTATTCTCACTGTCTAGATACTTCACAATAACAACTAGGGACTTTGTATCTGATCTGTCTGTGCTTTCGGCAGCGATTATTGAAAAAAAGTACTTCTGAAAAACATGCTAAAGTGTCCTCACCATGAAATCCTATAACATTTTTAATAATGCCAGTCAATTTAGCTCGCTTCATTTCAACATGCTTGGATGTAGCTGAATCCTCAAAAGACTTTTTCAAAACGGGAATGAGAGTATCAATTTTTGTCAAAGGAATATCTTCAGCTGCAACCCATGATGCAAGGCGTAATTCAGCAGCTGACACCATCTTATCACTGTTCTCTTTTTCCTGCCTTTGCTTGTTTCCATCTGCTCCCTCAACTGTCAGTTGTCCCAATGCTGCTTTTACCTTCTTCTTATGAAGCTCACTAGTTGCATGATTCTTCATGACCGTCAAACTTCCTGTCAGTTTTTGCTGACAGTATCTGCAATAGGCCTTTTTGCTTCTGTCTGGCGATTGAATAAGGAAATGTTTCAGCACTGAATCAGTCAACCACTCTGGTCAAAAGTTTTGTGCATATTGCATCTTCTTTTGGAATTCATCTTCTCGTGGAAAACACACGATTAAATCGTGTGTTTTCCAGTCAGAAACTTCCCTGCCCATGGAAAATTCTCCCCGTGGAAAATCCCCTTGCGCAAAATTGCCCTCCCTAAAAACGTGTGTATACTTCCAAATAACAGAAACTGTATGCAAACAACAGACAAAATTCATAACTTATAGCCCTTCCCCCGGGTACCATGGGGGGATCATGATAATTTCCTCGGAACATCTCTACATCAAAAATTGAATCGGCAGAGAAACATTATGACGAATTTCGTATAGGAGTTATGACAAATTCTCCAGTGTAAAATTCCCCCTTGTTAATTCAGCCCCGGAAACTTCCCTGCCCATGGGAAATTCTACCTGTGGAAAATCCCCCCACAGAAAATTCCCCCTCCCCTAAAAAGGCCTGTTTACTTACAAATAAAAATACTATATGTAAACAATAGGCAAATTCACAACTTAAAGCCCTTTCCTCAGGTTGCGGGGGGTCAGGTTATCTCCGGAGGAACATTTTTTCAATCTTTCAACTATGGTGAACAAAATAAATATCTCAAAATTGGGATCGGGGGTTTTCAGTGGAAAAGGGTGTTGGAGGGGGGCTATTGGCTCTCCAATATCTCGGGTCACTTTAAAAGGGACCTAGAACTGTTATTTTCTTTCGAACGAGCACTTTCCCAGCATTCTTGGGCCTTTGAATTGATGCGATCACCCGGGCGAAAGAAAGAGGAATAAATAAACATGCATCCGTGATTTTTATTCTGACAAAAAATAAAAAATTCTACATTTACGCTGACGGGAGGTTAAAATCTTTACAAGTAGGGTTCCATGATATGCTGAATCTGATGGTACGCTTTTCTTTAAGATTCTTTGACTTTTTGTGGTTTCTCCCCTTTCCCAAAAATCACAAAAATTTTCTCAGGCTCGTATCTTTTGATGGGAACACTAAACTGAATGAATCCTATATATTTGGATTCAGCATAGAAAGCCAATTCTCTTTTATATGAGCAAGGCCTATCAGCTTAGAAGGCATTAATACAGCCAATGCCTTTTGGAGGTTCTCAGCAACATTTGGAAGTCCTCCTGACTAAACGTATTTTGAGTTTGAGAACAGGCTATACCAACTTATGGATACAGGTAAGTATGCTGTGTATCAACATGTATGAGTCAATGGATTAAATTCATCATTGTTCTTCTTCTTGCCCATTTCCCAAACAATTTTCTGTGTTGGATCTTTTCTGCAGGACGTTTACCAGTAGCAGAAAAGGCCGAAAATAGTCAAATATGTTCAAATTTCGTTTTCGATATCGATATTTTCGTTTCGATATTCGATATCGATATTTGCTCTGATATATCGATATATCAATACCGATATTGAATATCGCCCAACACTAAACAGTTGCAAGTCTTCTAGAATTGCAGGAGAGAGAACAAGGCTTCTCTCTTTGAATTTCTATTAAAAGATATAGGAATAAAATAGTAGGAATTACCTGGTGAGTTTATCTTTATGTAAATTTTCTTAATATTTGAAGCTGTCATTTATATAATATTGGGGTATTATTCAAAAGATAGAAACAATACCTCAATCCAATTCAACTTGGTTTGATTATGCCCAGGGGAGTAATATTATATAATAACAATTATTATTATTGCGGAACACATCTTAAGGACCTGCCAATTGTGGAGCACCTTAGAGATGAGAATTCCGTATGCTCTATTCACCTCTGCAGCCAAGAGCACAATGAGCAACCCTCAGCTTGCATCATTATCGAACTGAGGGGCTCTTCAAAGGGTTTTTTATGATGAAACATTTATCCTAATGTTTTTTTATATTTGATATTTCTGTTTGTGCTGCAATTTTCTTTTGTAGACATGGACTGTCTCTAACCAAAATTGAAAAGGGTATACTATTTTCCTATAATTTAATATTTAAAGTGCACCAACCGTTGATTCACACATTTGAGATGTTTTCGTAAGCCAATCTTAATATTCCTCGTTTTGGAGGGATAAACAACCCTATCATTTATAAATCTGTGAATATTTAAGCCAATCAAAAGTTTAAAAGTTAAAGTCGAAAAGATTTGGACTCAACCTCATCAGTTCTCGTAGGCAAGATTTTAAGGCTAATAAGAAGAACGAAAAGTTTTGACTCACAAGATATTTTATAATTTATTCCTGTTTCTCTGTCTTCATATATATATATATATATATATATATATATATATATATATATATATATATATATATATATATATATATATATATATATATATATATATATATATATATATATATATATATATATATATATTATGTTTAAGAGGTAATTACTTGGCAAAAAAAAAAAAAAAAAAAAAAAAAAAAAAAAAAAAAAAAAACTGTAGTCCTAATCCAGCAACTGAGACAAATGTGCACTTGAACGAGGCTCTCACCTTACACATCCATCCAACTACCTAGGACCAAACAGTATACCCAAACCATCAACCAAATAGAAAAGTCCAAATCCAAATCCATATATATATATATATATATATATATATATATATATATATATATATATATATATATATATATATATATATATATATATATATATATATATATATATATATATATATATATATATATATATATCGCACAAGCTCCTGGTGGTTCGGGGTGATACGTTGGAGTGGCAACTCTAAATCTCACATCATTTTCCATTGCAAACGTCCTAATGGATTGAATGCACATTCTTCTTTTTGAGAAAAGAAAAAGCTATTCTCACCCTCTTTTGGGGTGAGTACGTATAGTATATAGTATATTTGTTGAAGGGTGACCCAAGTCAGAAAGCCAGCGTTGACTAAGTAAATAGCGATCGTTCTCCCATGAGTTGTTTTCCGCCCTCAACCACTTTTTATAGAAAGTGACTACTAGCTTTGTATTGACGGATCTTCTGACACTGATATCCAACAGAGAATACAGAGGCACAGACATTCTTTGCCTACCTTCGGAAACCCGAGCGAAAGATCAAATTTAAATGGTACTAGTCCACGCCGTACCAGTGGCAGATCCAGAGGAGGGGCAAGGGGGGTGCGTGCCCCCCTAGCGTAGTCTAAAGTAGTGTAATTTACTTAATTAACTCAAGTTTGCGTTAATTAAACTTGCTCTGAACGCAAGTTTATCAGATCAATCTATTTTGACCCCCCCCCCCTAATTTTTTTTTCCGGATCAACCTATTTTGCACAGCCTAAAAAAAAATCCGGGATCCGTCCCTGCACCGTACTCATCTACAGATGCAAAATGGGGTATGTCAATGTGGTCTACAGCATAAGGTGTCTGAGAATACTTGTCTTCGAAGAATATTAAATAAAAAAGAAAAGTTTTTATAACTCAAAGTAAGGAGTGACGTTAAAACTTAAAGCAAACAGAAATTATTCCGTATGTGAAAGGTGTTGCCCCCTCTTCAACCCCTCGCTCTTTATGCTAAAGTTTGACTGTGCCACAGCTTTGTTTTTTAAAACAATAAAAAAAATTTGAAAAAAGCCATTTATGAGTATTTAAGGACAGTTAACATGAGTAGGGCTCAAAACCCCTCTGCCTTCCCAAGGCCAGAAAATAATTTGCACTTTACTGAAAAAAAAATACAAATGAACGTGCATTGTCAGTTTAATATACTTCTTCTGATATTTAGTTATCAAAATATTAATATTATTTCATTAAATATAAAATTTTAAAAATAAAAAGCAAATGTTATTTGAATTAACCTATCCGCGCAATAATGGGACAGATGACTGAATTGTATCTTATTTCCAAGCCAGGTTGTCCTCTTCACTAGACCGGTGATCTTCTTTTGTCTGTATTCCTTATGCTAAGTAAGTTCAAACGATAAAAAACTTAGCTTTTTTAAGCGTCTTAAGTAGTATTAAGAGAATAAATAATATTAAAAAAAAACAGAAAAATCCTTATTTACATGATAAAAAATTTATGGCCTTTAGTCCGTATATGAAAGAGGCTGTCCCCTTCTCAACGCCTCGCTCAAGTTAGAAAAGTGAAAACATTTAAAAGAATTTTTTTTAATAAAGTACAAATTATATTCTGGCTTTTAGAAATCATAGGGTTTAGAACCCTACACAGATTAATTTCTGCTCGTTTTGAGTTTGACTTATTTTAATTTCTTTTTGTTTTGGGTTTCATTTACTTATTAACACTGATTTGTGGTAGTTGTATACCTGACAGATTATTTGATTCTGTTTTTGTTAATTTTTGGTTTAATGGAGTTCTTTACCTTTTTTTGAAAAACTTATTTTGTGAAAAAAATTTTTTGATTAATTTCTGTTCGTTTTATATTGACATAGTCTTTTTCAGGGAGAAAGAGTGAGTCTCTTCTGAAGTTAAACAGCCATCCCTAGCTTCCCTAAAAACCTTTAATACCCCCTGGGCATAACTTACAACCCTTGCCCCTAGTCTCTGGGGTTTTTTTCAACCTTGAAAGCCTTGTTATATAATATTTAGACTATTTTGAATAGAATGGCTATCTCAAAATTTCTATTAGACGCATTTCGGGACAATATGACCTGTGTGTAGGGGGAAGAGGGTAGCCACCCTCTCATCACTTTGACTCTTAAAAAGAACACTAGAGCGTCTGATTACCCATCCAATGAGCTCCCTTTGAAGTTTATATGACCACACATTCTATAAAAAACCCTATATGTCCCCAGGGCAAAACTTACAACCCTTGCCCTGAGGGCTGGGGGATTTGTTATCCTCAGACAGAATTTCAAGACCTTTCTGATAGCCTTAACAAAATGGCTATATCGAAATTTTGATTGGGATTGTTTAAGGAAATGATAGGCTTGGAGGGATACATTTGCCCTCTGATCTCTTTCGACTAATAAATAAGGCCCTCTCAACTATTCCTCTCAACTTCCAATCAAATGAGCCCTTTTTGAAGCTTTTACGACAAAATTGTCTATAAAAAGGTTAAATGCCTCAAAGGCATAACTTACGACCCTTGTCCTGATGGCTATAGGGGGAGGGTTGTCATCCGCAAAGACATAATTTCCAGACCTTTCAACGACGTCGAACAACATGGATATCTGAAAATTTTGATTGGATGTGTTTGGGGAAATGGTGAGCGTGAGAGGGGGGTTAGTTTTCGTCCAATCACTTTCGACTATTAAAAAGGGCACAAACCCTTCTAATTTCCAATTGAATGAGCCCTTTTTGAAGGTTCTACGACAACGCTATCAATAAAAACCTTATATGCCCCCAGGGCTTCCCTTACAACCTTTACCCTGGAGGCTCTCGGGGGTTTGTCATCCCCAAATACATAATTTCCAGAACTTTCTTCTACGTTGAACAAAATGGCAATATCAAAACTTTGATGGAATGTGTTTGGGGAAATGTTGGGCGTAAGAGGGGGGTTAATTACTCTCCACTCACTTTCAACTATTAGAAAGGGCACTATCCCTTTCAATTTCCAATCAAATGAGCCCTTTATGAAATTTCTATAAAAAAAATTTTACAAAACCATATATGCCCCCAGGGCATAACTTACAACCCATGCCGTGAGGGTCTTGGGGGGGGGGGGGTTGTCATCCTCAAAGACCTAAATTACAGAACTTTAAACTACGTTGATAAAACGAATATCTCAAAAGTTTGATTGCATATGTTTGGGGAAATGATGGGCGTAAGAGGGGGGGTAGTTGTTCTTCAATCACTGTCGACTATTACAAAGGGCTCTAGCCCTTTCGATTTCCAAGCGAATGAGCCCTTTTTGAAATTTCTACGACAACTCCTTCTATAAAAACTCCATATGCCCCCAGGGCATAACTTACAACCCATGCCCTGAGGGCTGTGGAGGGGGGTTTGTCATTCTTAAATACCGAATTTCCAGAACTTTCAACTACGTGAAAAAAATGGCTATCTCCAAATTTTGATTGTATGTGTTTGGGGAAACGGCGGGTGTGAAAGGGGGGTTAGTTGTCCTCCAATTACTTTCGACTATTGAAAAGGGCGCTAGCCATTTCAATTTCCAATCAGATAAGCCCTTTTTGAAGTTTCTACGAGACGATTTCCATAAAAAACATATATGTCAAACCAAATGGTGTATCTAATTGCCGTTTTTTCTTTTATGCCAGATAATTCTTTATTAGGAATAAAGCGGCTCTATATTTATTAGTATTGAATATTTATTAACATTGCTAATAAATATTAACAATTTTAGCCTCGTATTCACATGCTAACTTCTAAGTAGATGGGGTTAGATATATATTTCGGGTCATCAACTACTACAATAAGAAGAGATGGGCTACAAAATAATATCAAAATTAATTTTGTGTTTCTAGCAACGGTATATTTCGGGTCATCAAATACTACAATAAGCAGAGATGGGCTACAAGATAATATCAAAATTAATTTTGTGTTTCTAGCAGTGGTGTCAGTACGAGATTGTTAAGGGGGGAGGGGCAAGGACTGTTTTATCTTTTTTATTTTACTGAAAACATCAATAAAGTACTTATTCAAAATCGAAGTATATCACAATCCCTCCTCCCTCTCCCAGTTCCCGCCTTAAACTAACTTATCTAACAAAATGGTGTATCTAATTGCCGTTTTTTCTTTTATGCCAGATACGTCTTTATTAGGCCTAAAGCGGATCTATATTTATTAGTATTGAATATTTATTAACATTGCTAATAAATATTAACAATTTTAGCCTATATTCACATCCTAACTTTTAAGTAGATGGGGTTATATATACATATATATATATATATATATATATATATATATATATATATATATATATATATATATATATATATATATATATATATATATATATATATATATATATATATATATATATATATATATATATATATATATATATATATATATATATATATATATCATACATACATATATATATATACATATATATACATATATATACTATATATATATATATATATATATATATATATATATATATATATATATATATATATGTATATATATATATATATATATATATATATATATATATATATATATATATATATATATATATATATATATATATATATATATATATATATATATATATATATATATATATATATATATATATATATATAAAACGGGTCAGTTTTCTTTTGTATAGGCTATCTTTGCCTTTATGGTACTATACGTTTAATTTTTCAGTTTCCCCTGTCATTTTCACTTGATTTGGGAAAATTGGCTTCAACTTTGCCCTCCCCCCCAGGATTCTTATGAAATTACGCGCAGAGGGTTTAGTAAAAAAAAAACGGTATAGGGCTGAAATTAGATTGACACAAATTTATCATTGGACTTCCATTCGTTGATGTCCTGCTCTTTTCCTGCTCGTTAGGACAGATATAGTTATAGGCCCTAGACCCTATGAAAGCTTTCTGACTATTTTAAAGGCATGTTTTTATTTAGCGTTGTGAGCCCACTCTTGATGAGAAATAAACACAAAATAATGGACATCAACAATAACAGAAACCTGGCGTATATGTTATAGCATCGGGCTTTATGGGGATCTATTGACGGGATGAGATGGGACTTAATGTTATATTTTACAATTTAATTATGAAATTTCAGGAGGTTGGGGGGGGGGTTAATATTGAAAAATAAAAGCTGTTATACCAGAAAAGTATATTTTGTTAAATTGCTATTTCTAAAACCGGTGGCGTAATTTCGTCAAACTCCGGGGGGGGGGGGGGGTGTAAGAAATGTCCTTCTAATTTTAAAATTAATATCAGTTGCTATTGAACCCACT
The DNA here is from genome assembly GCF_049724085.1 of Artemia sp. Qi Xiang Cuo. NCBI lineage: Eukaryota > Metazoa > Arthropoda > Branchiopoda > Anostraca > Artemiidae > Artemia > Artemia sp. Qi Xiang Cuo. The sequence continues at coordinate 1,625,126 of NW_028297432.1, forward strand.
AAATGTTATCTTCGTAAAACTTTCCCTGTCGCAATAGGAACCCGTTCCTTACAATTTCTTAATTTTACAATAGGAACCAGTTGTTAGAATTTCTAGAACTAGCTACGTAGTTTGAGAACAAAGGAAAGATATCGACTAATATCAAAGTATAAACACATACAACGTATACAAGCTCAGTGTGTAATATCAACCAGGGAGAATTTTTCTCTAAATGCCAAGTATCTTGCTGACAGCCGTACGAAAGAGATTATAGTTAAATACAGGTTTGATAGTTTCTTAATATTTGGATTAGAATATATTATGTCCTTTTTGTGTTTAAGCTAGATTTTTTTAAAAGGTAAAAGAAACTTTAGCGTAAAGAGGGATGTATTGAGGAAGAGGCAACTACCTCATATACATAATAGCCCCTGTTCTATTTTAAATAATATAAAGTAATCTGACTCCTCCATGGAAAATTCCCTCCCCCCACGATTAATTCCTCCGTCGAAAGATCCTCCCATGTAACACCTCCCCCGAAAACTGTCAGTATACTCCCCAATAACCCATAGCCTACTATATGTAAACAATGTGCAAAGTTTAGACCTTGCAGTCCTTGCCCTGGGGACTGTAGGGAGGGGGTCAAGTCGTTCTCAAAGACATAGTTATTAGATCTTTCGATACTTTTTAAGTATCCGGGTAACACTCAAAAAGTGAAGTTTCGTTAATGCTAATGGAAAAAAAAATAGGATGAAAATATAATAGTTCAGAAAAAAATTACGGCCAGATCTGGTCCCCTAAGGGGGGCGGGGCAAAAGCAGAGCATAGATTAAATACGTAACCTATCAGAGGTATCTGTGTTTGCGCCTTCAACCCCAAAAAACAAAAGTTTGAATCTGGGTCACGGAGTGGGAAAAAGCTTACTTATCAGCGGTAACCTGTTTGTCATGGATCGTATGGTAGACTCAGAGACTGTGTGGCTTGCGTCGTTCGATTATTAGAAACACGGCCCGATTGGTTGGCGCATACGAATGAATTTTAGAAATAACAGTCTTTATCGGTCGACCTGTTTGTACCTATATAGCCAGTGTTGAGATATGTTATCTTCAATATTTTTGTTTAATTAAAAATTATTTATAAACTTCGATGAGCTATATAATAAGTACTTTCCCGGTGTTCTAGGATTACTGTTTCGATATTATAAACAATAAAAAAAAATCAAAACAAACAAACAAACACGTCTGTGTTATTTATTCTGTAAGGAAAAGAAAAATTACCCATATCTATATATAGTAACTTGAAACATAGAACCTCTCGTTTAGATTCTAACTTTGTGTGCGTGATTTTCATTAATATCAACTGATATGTTGAGGGTGTTTTCCCCCTTTCTAGAAAAATCGGAAAAATTTTCTCACTCTTAAGTGGGGTGACCTTAAACTTAATGAATGTTATATATTTTAAATAAGTATCAAAATTTGATTCCTTTGATGTATATGTTGTTATCAAGGCTCGGTTTTTTAGAATTTCGGTTACTACTGAGACAAATAGCTCCTTACAGTTTGTTACCACAAACTGTATGATACGCAGAATAATTTTATCTATCACATTTTGACTGCAGCTCCACTAAACTTTACCTCCAACCCCCCTCCCCTCAATGTACAAATATAGAGTCCAAAGAATATATTTTCCGGCATTTTGAAATGTGTCACTCATGTTTAAACCCGTGGACCCTTAAATTCAATCCACTGACTAATTAAAAAACTGTAATAACTTGGTACATTTTTTATTCGGGCTTTTTTTTGACCCTGTTGGTGGGGGTTGGGTTTAAAGTTATGTGGCTCTGCAGTAAAAATGTGCAAACTACAATTATTCGGCATATTATGGAGCAAGAAATGTGTTCTTAACACGTTTACTTCTCAATAGCTCCACTTTTAGACTTAACCCATAGATATCTAAACAACCTATTCCCCCCCCCCCAACATTTGGTGTCTTGGGGCCCGGGGTTAGCTTATATACTCTCTATTATATACAAAAAGGGTTAATTTTTCTTTTTAGTTACAGACTAACTATAACTGAGCAGGGGCTCCAAAAAGCTTTCTTCCAGGGGGGGGGGCAAACAGGGACTAATTGGCACTATTAATGCTATATAATAGAAATCTCAGAACAAAAATATAAAAATAAGGCAGCATCATTCAGCCAGGGGGGGGGGGGGGGGGCCCCCCCCCCCCCCCCCCCCCCTCATCTGCCCCCCCCCCCCATATGGGCGCCCATGTCAAGGATGCGTGTTTATTTTAATTTTTTTCCAGGGGGGATCGTATAGACCCAGCGGTCCTATAATATCGTGGGTGGGCTCATTGGAACGGACATTAAAAGTTCTAGTCAAATGGAGGGCAACTAGCCCCCTTCCACGCTCATTTTTTCCCAAAGTCACCCGATCAAAATTTTTAGATAGCCATTTTGTTCAGCAGGGTTGAAAATATTATAACTGTCTTTTAGGATGACTTAATCCCTCTAAGCCCCCAGGGGAGGGCTGAAAGTTATGAAGTTTACCCAATGTTAACATATAGTCTTGGTTATTAGGAAGTATAAAGACGTTTTCAGGGGGAATTTTTTCTGGTAGTGGGGGGTGGGGGGGGCTCGTAGTTGAGCGTGGCGGCTCTGTTAATGAACGAATTTGGCCGGGGTAACGGGACATTGCTATGAAGGGGGTGCCGGATTTCCCATCATTATTTAAAAAAAAAATCAGAAATTAAATATAAAAAAACAAGTTTTTCAACTGAAGGTAAGGAGCAATATCAAAACTTAAAACGAACAAAAAATATTAGCTATATGATTGGGCTCACCTTCTAGTCAATGCCTCGCTTTTTAAGCCAAAGATTTTTTAGTACTTTCATAAGATCTATTTATTCTAATTAACGGCCTTTGTGATTAAGGGATCATTTTTAAAGAATTGTAACAAAATTTTGTGTACTTATTCAATGACGGTTAACAAAAATAAAAGCTGCATCAACTAAAAAACGATCAGAAATTAAATAAAAAAACAAGTTTTTTAAACTAAAAGTAAGTAGCGACATTAAAACTTAAAACGAACAGAAAATATTCCGTATATGAAAGGGGCTGTTTCCTCCTCAACGCCACGCTCTTTATGATACTGGTTGGGTCGTTCTAACACATCTACTTTTTTTTAAATAATGAAAACATTTATAGTAAAGAGCGAGGCGTTGAGGAGGGGACAGTCCCTTTTCATGTACGGAATAATTTATGTTCTTTTGAAGTTTTGATGTTGCTCCTTACTTTCAGTTTAAAAAACTTGTTTTTTTTTATTTAATATCATAAAAGTACCAAAAAATCTTGAATCAAAGCTATCATTTATAGTTAGTGGACAATCATTAGACCTAGCTACTGATTTAGAAAAGGCTGGTATATATATCATAGGATATTAACAAGTTTGATTGGTTGACGACCTCTAGAATTTTTTTTTTAATATAAGTCCAATTCTTGAAAATTTTTTATAATTGCGGTTAATTTTTAATTTAACAAATTTTAACTGATTTAAAATTTTTTTACCTTTTTTTGCAGGGTTTCCTGTCCCACTCACCTCCCACATTTACCGAATGGAGCCTGTTTTTTTCATAACACGCCTCTGTATCTGAGACGGGTCTGACATTTACTTCTAAGAACCGAGTAAGAAATCCATGAGATAATACTTATTTTTTTAAGCAGTATTTTATTGTTTTTTTTGTCGAATTTTAGACATTTTTCCAGATTATTTAAAATTATGTTTATCCAAATATAGCAAGGACTTGCGGCCTCAAAGATTTTCATTTGGGCCCTATCTGTACTGCTAGATGACCTGGTCTAATTCTCAAAATTCGTATAGGCGAAAGAGGGTTGGTCAAAGTTCATCAAAATTCGGCACTCGTTGAAGGGGAAGGGGTGAAAGTAGGTGCTTCAAAATGTCTTCCCGGGAATGGTTTGGTATCTGGATTTATTCCTGGAAGCTTCAGCTACAGAAATTGACTGCTTTCCAAGATAAAAAAAACTCATCTAGAATCAAACAGTTCGTGGTACGCGCCTGAGAAAATTTGCCATGTTTATGAAAAAAGGGGGACACACCCCCTAAAAGCTATAGAACCGTAATGAAAATTATACTATCAGATTCAGCGTATCAGAGAACCCTACTTGAGAGGTTTTAAGCTCCTATCTTCAAAAATGAGGAATTTTGCATTTTTTGCCAGAATAAAGTTCACGGATGCGTGTTTATTTTTTATTTTTTTTTCCTTGAACGATTTTATCTACCCAATGGTCCTATACTATAGTCGGAAGTCTCATTACAAAGGAAATTAAAATTTCTAATGTATTTATTAATTGACAAAAAAAATGGAGGGCAACTCTCATTTTTTCCCAAAGTTGCCCGTGTAAGAAATGTCGTTCTAATTTTAGCATTAATATCAGTTGCTATGAATTCGGCTTGAGCCAATGCCCTTTTCAGGGCATTGAACCCACTAAAGTTGTATACTTTCCCTGTCGCAATAGGAACCCGTTCCTTAGAATTTCTTAATTTTACAATAGGAACCCGTTCTTAGAATTTCTAGCATGGACGCTCCGAAAAGCGGATGAAGATTTGCTAGATGTTTTCCAGAGAAATTGCTTAAGGAGTGTTCTGGGTACCCTGCTGAATGACCGTATTTCAAACAATAGGCTATACGAAAAATGTGGTTCAATACCGCTTTCTAGGTCTATAATGAAAGAAAGGTTGAGGTGGTTAGGGCATGTTGTGCGGATGAAGGATTACAGATTGCCGAAGATGGTTCTTTTCGGCCAACCATCTACGGCTAAACGGAAAGCAGGTCGTCCCCGTCTGGGGTGGGAGGACGTCATAAAGAAAGATTTAAAGGAAATGGGAACTTCGTGGGCGGGTGTAAAAAGGGAGGCTTTGAATAGATTAGGGTGGAGGAGGAGCGTGCGTAGCTGTGTTGGCCTCAGGCGGCTTGGTGCTGCGGGGAGTTGTTAGTAGTAGTAGTAGTAGTATATATCCCATTCTTTAATATTATTATTAAATTCCTTTAAGCAGGAACATATTAGTCTTAATATATTAGTTATTATGCTTGCTTTCCTTAAATAATAATAAACTTTACTTCAAGCAATTATAGAACAAGAATTGATCTTCGATTATGAATAATAATGATTGAAAATTGAATTATTATGAAATAACTGATAATTAAAAAATTATCTTCTTTAATAATAAAATCATAGTTTTTCTTATACCTGTGTTTTCTTGTATATTTTATTACGAAGATCAGGATTTTATCAAGATATCTCTCTCACTTGGTACATTTCGTCTATTGAGGCTTATTTAGGGGTATTCGGGTCTCATGGCTGAGTTTGGGCATGGAGTCATCACCATGACAAGACCCCCACCCTCTTACACCCGATCAAAATTTTGAGATAGCCATTTTGTTCAGCATAGTCAAAAATATAATAACTGTCATTTCGGATAACTTAATCCCCCAAAGTCCCCCGGGGGAGGGTTGAAAGTTATGAACTTTACCCAATGTTTACATATAGTATTGGTTATGGGGAAGTATACAGACGTTTTCAGGGGGGATTTTTTCAGGTAATTGGGGTGGGGGGACGGGGGCGGGGGGTCGGTGGGAGGATCGGTCCAGGGCGGAATTTTGCATGGGTGAAGGGGCATTGCTATGAAGGGGGCACTGGATTTCCCAGCATTATTGAAAAACGATCAGAAATTAAATAATAAAAAAGTTTTTCAACTGAAAGTAAGGAGCAATATCAAAACTTAAAATGAACATAATTTATTGTATTTTATTGTAAGTTTCGACCAGGCTGAACAAAAATGGCTATCTCGAAATTTTTATCGGGTGATGTTGGTAAAAAATGAGCGGGGAGGGGGCCTAGTTGCCCTCCATTTTCTTGGTCACTTAAAAAGGTCATTAGAACTTATAATGTCTTTTTGAATGAGCCCTCCCGCGATTTTCTAGAACCACTGGGTTGATACGATCATCCCTGGAAAAAAACAACTAAACACGCATGCCTTACCGTTTTTCTGGCAAAAATACAACATTTTGACAGATATGAGCTTGAAACTTGTATTAGTAAGGTTCTCTGATCCGCTTTATCTGATGGTGTTTTTTTCATTAAAGATATATTATTTTTAAGGGGGTGTTACAAAATTTTTACAAAATAATTAAAATGTTATCAGGCCCGTACAGGTTGGTGGGTATGAATAAAATTGATGAAAATTATATATTTTAAATCAGCATAAAAAATTGATTCTTTTGATGTAGATTGTTTTATAAAAACCGTTTTCTAGAGTGTCGGCTCATAGTGGGTCTTGTCTCTACTGTATTCCAGGTCGTGGTCACTAGAATTTATAATTAATATAAATTAAAATCTCTTAAAGTACACAAACCTTATGTTTAAACACAATTTTTTTTTAATAATATTAAGGCTAGTGTTTGGACAAAATTACAGGGGAGAACTTGCTGCGCCTAAAAATGTATGGTTTTGGTCTATGACACCAACATATGAAAATTATCTCTAACCACCGCTGATAAAATTACTTGTCCTAATACATACAATAAATATTTTAGCTGTAATTTTTCTGATAAATAAAATTAAGGGAAAAAAAAAAACAAGGCCCCCACGCTCGCAGTCTACAGGAGAGACTGGCTACACCTCATTATCCAGAGGCCCCCCGGAACCACATGGTTATAAAATCCTAAAGTCTATCCCGAGTTGGAGTCCGTCATACCCTGATTCTTTTATTTTTTTTTCTATGATTCTTTTTACTTTCTAAGTGACAACGACGGTTAGATCATATTGCAAAAACAATTTTTTACATGTCTTCTGGGATCAATTCAACTTTGTTTGTAAGTTGAATTTTCTCTCTTATTTGAAACTGAATTTTAATTAGGTATTATGTGGGGTTCTGTGTTTCAATAAGGGGGTCAACTTAAGTAAAGGGCAAATAATTGACGATTCACCGGATTGCTTAAGAATTGTAGAAAATAGTATCAATATCATACCTTTGGGTAGTGAGGTGCCTACGCCAACGTCTATTAAGGAGGTTTTACGATCTTTTTTTGGAGGAGGGGGACAATACAAGCAAGAATTCAGGATGGTGACTAAAAGAAAATTATGATAAATTTTATGAAACCATAAAAACCTTTTTTTCGAGGGGAGGGGATACCGGTTCACAGAGACTTTATATGCCTACCACTGGGGAGCCTTTGATATCTGGTTTTCTCTTTCTCTGGATTAAAGTACTTCGTGTTAAACCTAATCCTCTTTTACTCGTCAATAAGAAACATTCGTCAATTTTTAATGAGCTGTGATAACTCAAAGGTGTTATTTCTTTCTTTCTGTTGGCCTTGTGATATTTGTAGCACACCCGAACAGATTCAGCACCGCTGTCAGACGGTGAAGGCACGTAAATGGGATTTGGTTTTAGGTGTGGAGAGATGCACAAATTTTAACCGAGTCTCAAAAATTGAAGAGTAATATGCGAAATGAAAAAATCGCAAAAGTCTCAGGATTTGAAGAGAATGTGGCCCCTAAGGCCTCCCCGTCCCTGCGTGTGTGCCTAGAGTTGCCTAATATCTTTTTTCCTATAAATTTGCCTTCACCAGGATTTAGTCCTAGGCTTCTCGACGTAAATGTCGGACCCGTCTCAAATACATAAGCGTGTTAGGATCATAAACTGCCAGGTTAAGTAAATAATGGAGGGGAGTGTTACTTTAAAAAGAACAAAAACAGTTACATGAAATGTAATTCCGATTAAAAGATTTAACTTAAAAATTAAACGAAAGTATAAAAAATGTTCCAGACTTGGAATTCTATTAAAAAAAAAAATTCTTTATGTAAGCAAACCACACAACTTGTTACGATACTAGGATATACCAGAATTTTTTAACTAAGTAGCTAGGTATAATGATAGTCATCTCACTATAAATGATAGCTTTGATTCAAGATTTTTTGGTACTTTTATGATATTAAATAAAAAAAAACAAGTTTTTCAAACTGAAAGTAAGGAGCAACATCAAAACTTCAATAGAAAATAAATTAGTCATTAAATGAAAAGGGGCTGGCCCCTCCGCAAATCCTCGCGCTTTAAGCGAACTTGTTTCATTATTTAAAAAAAAGTAGAGTTGTGAGAAAGAGCCAAACTTTAGCTTAAAGAGCGAGGCGTTGAGGAGGAAACAGCCCCTTTCATATACGGAATATTTTGTGTTCGTTTTAAGTTTTAATGTCGCTCCTTACTTTTAGTTTAAAAAACTTGTTTTTTTATTTAATTTCTGATCGTTTTTTAGTTGATGCAGCTTTTATTTTGGTTCACCGTCATTGAATAAGTACACAAAATTTTGTTCCAATTATTTAAAAATGAGCCCTTAATCACAAAGGACGTTAATTAGAATAAATAGCTCTTATGAAAGTACTAAAAAATCTTTGGCTTAAAAAGCGAGGCATTGACTAGAAGGTGAGCCCAATCATATAGCTAATATTTTTTGTTCGTTTTAAGTTTTGATATTGCTCCTTACCTTCAGTTGAAAAACTTGTTTTTTTATATTTAATTTCTGATTTTTTTTTTTAAAATAATGATGGGAAATCCGGCGCCACCTTCATAGCAATGTCCCTTCCCCCATGAAAACTTCTTTCATGAAAAGATCCTCCCATATAACCTCCGACCCCCCCCCACCTCCCCACTACCATTACTACTACATAATTACACCCCCCCCCACTACATAATTACTACGTATATGAGGGGTATATACGAAAACTTCCTCCCACGAAAACTTCCTCCCACGAAAACTTCCTCCCTGGACAGATCCTCCCACGTAACACCCGACCCAACCCCACCCCCCAACAATCAAAAAAATCCCCCCCTGAACCGTTCTGTATAAGTCCTAATACCCCATCCTATAGGCCGCGATGTAAACAGTGGGTAAAGTTCATAAGTTGCAGACCGTACCGCGGGGACTGTGGTGGATTAAGTCATACTCAAATACAGAGTTATTGTATTTATATTTTTTTAATTTTTGAACATTATCAACAAAATGGATACCTCAAAATTTTTATTGGAGGACTATGAAAAAATGAGCCTGTGAGGTGGCCTAATTTCCCTTCCATTTTTTGGTCACTTAAAAAGTGCACTAGAACTTTTTAATTAAGTTCTAATGAGCCCTCTCGCAATATTATAGGACCCCTTGGTCGATACTATCACCCCTGGGAAAAAAAAAACAACAAATAACCACTCATCTGTGATCTTTCTTTTGTAAAAAAATACAAAATTACACGTTTTTGCAGATATGAAACTTCAATAGAAGGGTTATCCGATACGCTAAATCTGATTGTGTTATGTTCATATAAGTTCTATGACTTTTAGGGGGCATTTCCCCCTTTTTTCCAAAACAAGGCAAATTTTCTAAGGCGCGTAACTTTTCATCGGTAAGACTAAACTTGATGAAACTCATATATTTGAAATCAGCATAAAAATAAGATTCTTTTGATTAATCTATTGTTATCAATATTCAGTTTTTTTAGAGGTGCGGTTACTTTTGAGACGGGTCGCTCCTTACATTTCGTTACAACCAACTTTTATATAAAATTTTTTTATTTAGTTATATTGGTTTATTTTCTAATTTTTTTTCTCTTTTAATTTTTAAAAGAAACAAAAAAAAAAAATAAAAAAAAAATAAAAAATTAAAAAAATTAATAAATAAAAAAAAAAAATAATTACAAAATTAATGAACAAAAAAGATTTGCAGTTTCCTCGGTTGAAAAACAAAAACTAAACCGTCAACGCCGATGTTTCAGAAAGGGCCTCTGCCAGGCGGCAGGCTGTATTCCTGTAAAAAAACTTCTTTATTTTTTTCATTGTCTCTATTCTACAGTCTGAAAATAAATCTCTTTTGGTTACTTAATCAATTTAATTTATTTTTTATTTAATTGGTATTGAACGTATTATAAACCCTGGTTAGCATCTTTGGTTCGATATCTCTTTATTTTTCTTTAAAAACCTGCCGTTTTGGAAATTCGTTACAATTAATATAGAGGTAATAATCATACAGGAGAGCAAAGTTGACGAGTTTTGCGTCGTTTTGAAACCTGGTAGATAAATACTTGTCACATTCAAAACTAGCACTTGGCACCAATTAAAGTTGTTTATCAAATTTGGTACTTGTATAGAATACGATAAACACGCGAGAATTGTACTTAAGGTCAGATAGGCATTTTACCAGGTAATGACTAGACGCTATTGAACAAAGTGTATCTCACTTTGGGAACTATGTTTAAACTTTAGCTTTTTGGGTTTTAGGGGGAATAAAAGGTAACTAGGTTGGGTTAGTTTAGGTTACGTATGCATATATATATATAACCCCTACTGTGCATATATATATAACCCAAATTTGTGTCTAAAATATTATATTTTCATCTTATTTTGTTTTATTTTATTAGTGTTAAAAAAATTTCAGTTATTGCGTATGTTCTGATTCTACACAAGTACCTCAAAATTAGTAAACTTGTCACATTCAGCTGTTTAAGCACTTGACAATAATATTGTGAACAGGCGACATTAATTTTCCAATAGTGGTAAATATAAAAGATAGCACAATAAACGAGACTTGTGTCGCCATTTTGGTTGTAAATCAAATCAAACTTTCAAGAATCCAAGAAGAGCAGTGACTTTCCAACAAAATTTACTGTCTGGTCGGTCACCTCCCCAAAGACCGAAACCTGATACAATAGAAAAAGCTTACACAAGTAGACTTTTTAAAGTGTTGACAAGCTCCTTTTCTGCCATGCTGTACGTGACGCCTGGCTGTAAATCTGATGTCTCTTAGGACGATTGCTAACCAATCTGAGAAATTGTTGACGACACCAATTAGAAAAATCATATGTATGTGCCTTTATGACAGCTAGGGTGAAAGTTCGGCAATTGATAAATACGATACTGTTTTTTATTATTTCAGCATTCCAACTAGCCCTTTAGTAATATTCACTAAAAAAAGAAGTTTTTCACCTGAAAGCAAGGATCAATATTAAAACTTAAAAACGAACAGAAAGTACTACGTATATGAGGTGTATTGCACTCTCCTAAACACTCCGCTCTTTAAAATAAAGTTTTCTAGCACTTAAAAAAAACTTCTTATTGTTCTAATTAAACGATCCTTGTGATTGAGAATTCTTTCTCAAATAGCTGAGATGCAAATTCGAACTTTAGCGTAAAGAACGCGGTATTAAGGAGGGGGAAATACCCCGCATACATGCTATAATTTCTGTTCGTTTTATGTTTTAATGTTGCCCCTTAGTTGAAATGACTTAGTGCCCCTTAGTTGTGTTTTTTCTGATCGTTTTTTAAATAATTCCAAGAAATCTGGCTCCACCTTCACGAAAAATTCCCCTCCCCAAGGAAGTATCCTCTAAGCAGTTAAATCCTAGTAAAAATGTACCCCGGACAGTTACCCTTAACATCTCCAGGTTCAAAATTGAGTCGGCTAAGAGAAAGCAAGACATATAAAAAGATTTTATATAGGAATTCTGGCTAATTCTCTCAGTGAAAATTTTCCCCTGAAAAGTCCGACCCCTGGAAACTTTCTTCCCTATGGGAAATTCTCCCCGTGGAAAATACTCGTGGCATAAAATTGGAAATTTTTCAGCATGATTAAAAGCCTTATCATCATTCACACGGCTCAGTCTTTACGCACGGTATGAACTATGTGTCATGTTTGGAAAAAGAAGTCGCTAGGGTATATTCTCTCCACTATGGCCTGGAGTTAACTTAAGTCTAGCCAGATCTTGTCTTCTCGCGAATATCAGCCTGGCAGCTTTCAGCTGCCAGAAAAGCTAATCCAGCTGGAGAATATGCCTCAAGTGTAACTGTTTAAATTGTTTTTGCCTTTTTTTTTCATTCCTATTTATTCGATACTGTTATTTTTATTGTTACCGTGCATCCACATTCTTTTAAATTTAAAAACAAGGCCGGGCATGATTATTACTTATGGCTTTAGTTTGCTTTGGTTAAGAATGTTAATTTTGTTAATAAAGACAATTTGGTAAGGTTAGAATACAGTATTACAGTTCCAAATCATGTGACACTCTTGAATGGACTGTTGGAACACACTCTTTTCTACCTCCAGCTGTAAGCCACCCTCATATGAGCATCCCATCTTCATTGGTAGGCTAACCCTAGACCAACCCTTCATGGTCTTTGTCTTGACCTTTTTCTTCACTGGTGGCTCCCAAATTTTCTGGAAAGCAGTTTAAGCGGAAATGTAAATAGTGTAACTTTATTAGTCATGTTAGAAGCAAGATTTTTGAAACATACAAGCATCTCCTTTACCAGCGTAACATGGTTTTCAGCTTTGCGGCTACTCAAAAAATACTTCATGACTAGAGAAATGATATCCATGCATTTTGTTCAGCCACATTCATGGAATCTAGAAAGACAGGATCTTTCAAAATATTCTCATTTGTGGGCCATCAAAAACTACAGCTTTAATCTGTTCTGTGGTTAAATGAGATATCTTTCATCCTACATATGCAAAACATGATCCTTTCCTATCTAGAGCCTTTACAAACTGCTTCTTTATTTCCAGCTTAAAATGCAGTGTGGTGAGGATGATTTCTCTCTCGTGTAACTAAAGTTTCACTAGTTTTATTCTTGTTCCCGAGAACCATATTTTCTCCCTAAAACCGTTTTCTTTCTTTCTTTTTGTTTGTCCCCAAAACACAAGAAACAAGGAATTTCGTGTAGCCACTTTGCTGTACAAGAAGAAAATGTGTAATATTTAATTACACACAAATCGCCTACTGATGTTCAGAATACTTAATTTTCTCCAAAACTGAGGATACAGGGCCACAATATTTTTTGATTTTTGTCAAGTGGGCAATTGGTATAAATCCAAATTCAGACTTTAGACTTCGCTTGGAACTATCAATGAATAGATGCTAGTCATCTGGTGATTTTTTTTAGACTATCAGTTTTTTCTAAAAGGCTATTAGTATCATCAGAAAATGAGATTGTGTTCTTGATTGAAAAAGGGCCGCAAATTCTTTTCTCTTTTGCAGTAAGGTATGATTCAGGTTCCTTGCTCCAGTAAATTTTCGTCGTGCAATTTGAAGGCAAGTCATTCTGAAGCTTTCTTTGGCAGATTGAAATCTAACAAGTCATTCAACTTGTCTTGGTTTAGACGTTGAGGGACTGATGAAACTCCCTCATAATTAGTCACCACCATTATTGTTGTCAAGAGAGTCATCAAAGAATCAATATTCTTTCGCACTGAGCTTGGTAGCTGATGCAATGTTTGTACTGGTACCTCATCGTCGTGGGCTAGTGTCGTCTAGCAGAGCATAAATAAGGAAAATACAACTTAGTGTGGTTATTTCTAGTTATGCCATTAATATTTACGATACAGAAACAGCAATCACCGATATTATCGTAGGTTCCATATAAAACAATCAGTACAACAAAATTGAGACTTTTCCTTTTCCCTGTAGTCCGATGTTGCAAACGTTCCACACGGGTTTAAAAACAGTGCCATTGTATTATCTTGGTCGACTAGTTTAACACCAAAATACCCAAGATATACTTTCTTTACAAAGTTAGCAATAGGTTCCCCGTTTCCTTGAAAAGGGCACTCCACATATGTAGCAAAATGCATCGGGATGATTCACTCAACTTCTTCTACTTGAGCCGGAACTTATTTTTGTAGTCTATAGTCATAGTAACAGCACATCAACCAATGACAAGGTTTTAAAACATTTATAAAAATTTTACTCTGATGAAAAATATTGCCTCTGAGACACATTCACTTAATCGCCATGGTGAGAATCCTCCAACTAACCAGCTTCGATGCCACTCTTCACTCCATTACCCAGATAAATAGACAGGAGCTAATCTTTATATCAGTGTACATCATTGACATGTACATTGATTTAGCAATAAACTTTTTTTTTTTTTTATTTTATTTTATTTATTTATTTTTATTTTTTTATTTTTTTTACAAACGGGTTACAATAAATAAATAAACAAACTTCTCATTTAAAAAACACTATCAAATACATTATCATGCCGGACACCCCCCCCCCTCCCCTCCAAAAAAAATACACTTACAAAATTGCTTTTATTTCCTTGAACCCTAACATAACCCAACCAAAAAAAAAAAATAAATATCTTCTCTCACTTCACTCTTCCACCCCTCCAATAATCAAATCAAAAAGAAAAAAAGGTGGGAACTTGAGAATCATATACACAAACAACCCAACACACCATAACACTCACAAAAATAATAATAATAATAAATCACTCATCCATTCAAAACCCAAAGAATCATCTCGCCAACAACATTCAACCAATCATTCTCTACACACAGCCACTAAAATCTTACATATTAAGAAAAACAACTAACCGTGAGGGAATTTCGAAATTCAACCAGATTTGTCTTGTTTTTTTACCTCCTTGGGAAGTTTGTTCCAGACAGCCGGAACAGAAAAACGGATAGAAAATGTTGAGCTTGTTGTTACAGGGAACAGGGTTCGTATTGAATTGGCATTCCTTGTCTCATACCCATGTTAAGCTTCAGTAAATCTAATCGAGAAACATGCAGGTAGCAGGTTATTAAAATTTTTAAGGAATGCCGTGTAAAACTTAACTAGGCCGAACAATGGCAGAATCTTAATGCCTTCGTATTGCGTTTGAACCGAGTTAGAGCCTCGCATTCCAGATCAAACAGTTCGTGGTAACGAACTGTAAGTAAGGAGCGACCCGGCTCAATGGTAACCGAAACTCTAGAAAACGGGTTTTTGATACCAATAGATATATCAAAAGAATCAGATTTCAATGCTGATTTCAAATATATAAGTTTCATCAAGTTTAGTGCTACCCATCAAAAGTGATGCGCCTGAGAAAATTTGGATGATTTTCGAAAAAAGGAGGAAAGACCCCCTGAAAGTTATAGAACCTTAATGAAAATCACATCATGATATTCCGCGTATTGGAGAACCCTACTGTAGAGGTTTCAAGCTCCTATCTATAAAAATGTGGAATTTTGCATTTTTTGCCAGAAGAAAGATCACGAATGGGTGAGTATTTGTTTATTTGTTTTTTTTTCCCCAGGGGTGATCATATCGACCCAGTAGCCCTAGAATTTCGTGGGAGGGCTTAATCGAACAGAAAGTAAAAGTTATGGTGCTCTTTTAAAGTGACGAAAAAAATGGAGGGCAATTTGGCCTCCTCCCACGCTCATTTTTTTCCCAAAGTCACCCAATCAAAATTTTGAGATAGCCAGTTTGTTCAGCATGGTCGAAAATATTATAAAAATGTCTTTTAGGATGACTTGATCCCCCACAGTCCCCAGGGGGAGGGCTGAAAGTTATGAACTTTACTCAATGTTAACATATAGTACTGGTTATTGGGAAGTATACAGACTTTTTCAGCGGAGATTGTTTCTGGTAGGGGGGGGAAGGCGAGGGACGGGGCCTATAGGGAAGGCTCTGGCCAGGACGGCAGTTGTCATGGGGGAAGGGAAAGTGCCATGAAGGGGGCACCGGACTTGCCAGCATTATTTATTGGTTATTGGGAAGTATACAACCATTTTCAGGAAGGATTTTTTCTGGAGGGGGGGCTAGAGGAGGGGATTACTCTGGAGAATATTTCCTTGGAGGATGTTTCTTTGGGGTAAGGAACATTTCTATGAAGGGGGCGCCGGATTTCCAAGCATTATTTAAGAAACGATCAGAAGTTAAATAAAAAAAAACAAGTTTTTTCAACTGAAATGTAAGAAGGAATATTAGAACTTAAAACGAACAGAAATTATAACGTATGTGAGGGGTGTTCTCCCCCAAGTCAGGACCTCGCTCTTTACGCTACAGTTTTTTTAGTTATTTCAACAGAGCTATATATTGTAATTACCCGGCCTGTGTGATTCAGGGTTTTCTTAATAAAATTTTGTTTTAACTTTTCAAACAGTTCGTGGTACCGAACTGTAAGTAAGGAGCGACCCGGCTCAATGGTAACCGAAACTCTAAAAACCGGGTTTTTGATACCAATAGATATATCGAAAGAATCAGATTTCAATGCTGATTTCAAATATATAACTTTCATCAAGTTTAGTGCTACCCATCAAAAGTTACGCGCCTGAGAAAATTTGGCTGATTTTTGAAAAAAGGGGGAAAGACCCCCTAAAAGTTATAGAACCTTAATGTAAATCACACCATCATATTCAGCGTATCAGAGAACCCTACTGTAGAGGTTTCAAGCTCCTACCTACAAAAATGTGGAATTTTCCATTTTTTGCCAGAAGAAAGATCACGGATGCGTGTTTATTTGTTTGTTTGTTTGTTTTTGTTTTTTTTTCCCAGGGGTGATCGTATCGACCCAGTGGTCCTAGAATATCGTGGGAGGGCTCATTGGAACGGAAATTAAAAGTTCTAGTGCCCTTTTTAAGTGACCCAAAAAATTGGAGGGCAACTAGGCCCCCTCCCCCGCTCATTTTTTTCCCAAAATGGCCCGATGAAAATTTTGAGATAGCCATTTTGTTCAACATTGTCGAAAATATGATAAAAATGTCTTTTAGGATGACTTGATCCCCCAAAGTCCCCAGGGGGAGGGCTGAAAGTTATGAACTTTACTCAATGTTAACATATAGTATTGGTTTTTGGTAAGTATACAGACTTTTTCAGAGGAGTTTTTGTCTGGTCGGTGGGGGAAGGAGCGGGGCGGGGGCTATATGGAAGGATCTTTCCATGAAGGAAGTTTTCTTGGGGGAAGGGAAATTGCCATGAAGGGGGCGCCGGACTTGCCAGCATTATTTTTTGGTTATTGGTAAGTATAAAACATTTTTCTGGATGGATTTTTTCTGGAGGGGGGTGGGGGAGAGAGGCGGGGAGTACTCTGGAGAATATTTCCGTGGAGGATGTTTCTTTGGGGTAAGGGACATTTCTATGAAGGGGGCGCCGGATTTCCAAGCATTATTTAAGAAACGATCAGGAGTTAAATAAAAAAAAACAAGTTTTTTCAACTGAAATGTAAGAAGGAATATTAGAACTTAAAACGAACAGAAATTATAACGTATGTGAGGGGGTTCTCCACCAAGTCAATACCTCGCTCTTTACGCTACAGTTTTTTTTAGTGCTTTCAAAAGATCTATATATTCTAATTACACGGCCTTTGTGATTCTGGGTTTTTTTAATCAATTTTTTTTTTTAACTTTTAACTTAAAGAGCGTGGTATTGACTAAGGGGAGAACCCCTTCATATACGTAATAACACATACGTAATAAAAAAACAATAAAAAAACAAGCGATACGGCTCAATAGTAATCGAAACTTTTAAAAACGAAATTTTGATGTCAATAAATGTATCAAAAGAATGTGTTTGTAATGCTGATCCTAAATATATAAATTTTATTAAGTTTAGTATTACTAATCAAAGGCTACGAGCCTGAGAAAATTTACCCGATTTTTTAAAGAGGGGGGAAACATCCCCTACAAGTGAAAGAATTCTAATGAAAATCACAGTGCTTTCAAAAGAGCTATCTATTCTAATTAAACGGCCTTTGTGATTCAGGGGTTTGTGAATCAAAATTTTTTTTAACTTTTCAAACAGTTCGTGGTAACGAACTGTAAGTAAGGAGCGACCCGGCTCAATGGTAACCGAAACTCTAGAAAACGGGTTTTTGATACCAATAAATGTATCGAGGGAATCAGATTTCAATGCTGATTTTAAATATATAATTTTCATCAAGTTTAGTGCTACTCATCAAAAGTTAAGCGCCTGAGAAAATTTGGCTGATTTTCGAAAAAAGGGGGAAAGACCCCCTAAAAGTTATAGAACCTTAATGTAAATCACACCATCATATTCAGCGTATCAGAGAACCCTACTGTAGAGGTTTCAAGCTCCTATCTACAAAAATGTGGAATTTTACATTTTTGGCCAGAAGAAAGATTACGAATGCGTGTTTATTTATTGTTTTTTTGTTGTTGTTGTTTTTTTCCCCAGGGGTGATCGTATCGACCCAGTGGTCCTAGAATACCGGGATAGGGCTCATTTGAATGGAAATTAAAACTTCTAGTGCCCTTTTTAAGTGACCAAAAAATGGAGGGCAACTAGGCCCCCTCCCACGCTCATTTTTTTCCCAAAGTCACCCGATCAAAATTTTGAGAGAGCCATTTTGTTCAACATTGTCGAAATTATGATAAAATGTCTTTTAGGATGACTTGATCCCACAAAGTCCCCAGGGGGAGGGCTGAAAGTTATGAAATTTACTCCATGTTAACATATAGTATTGGTTATTGGGAAGTATACAGCCTTTTTCAGAGGAGATTTTTTCTGGTAGGTGGGGGAAGGAGAGGGTCGGGGGCTATATGGAAGGATCTTTCCATGAAGGAAGTTTTCTTGGGGGTCGGTTATTTGCATTGTAGGGGGCGCCTGTATTCCAATCTTTTTTTTTTTTTTATTGTTATTTATAAACCATTTTTAAGGATGTTTTTGTGCTGGAGGGGGGGGGGCTCGCGGTGGGGATTACTCTGGAAAATTTTTAAATGGATGAATTTTCGTTGGGGTAAGTGCACTTTATCTGTAGGGGGCCCCGGATTTTCCAGAATTATTTAAGAAACGATCATAAGTTAAATAAAAAAAACAAGTTTTTTCAACTGAAATGTAAGAAGGAATATTAGAACTTAAAACGAACAGAAATTATAACGTATGTCAGGGGGTTCTCCCCCAAGTCAATACCTCGCTCTTTTCGCTACAATTTTTTTTAGTGCTTTCAAAAGAGCTATCTATTCTAATTAAACGGCCTTTGTGATTCAGGGGTTTGTGAATAAAATTTTTTTATAACTTTTAACTTAAACAGCGTGGTATTGACTAAGGTGAGAACACCCTCATATAAGTAATAACATACGTAATAAAAAAACAATAAAAAAACAAGCGATACGGCTCATAGTAATCAAAACTTTTACAAACGAAATTTTGATGTCAATAAATGTATCAAAAGAATGTGTTTATAATGCTGATCCTATATATATATAAATTTTAACAAGTTTAGTATTACTCATCAAAGGCTAAGAGCCTGGGAAAATTTACTCGATTTTTTAAAGAGGGGGAAACATCCCCTAAATGTGAAAGAATGTTAATAAAAATCACACCGTCAGATTCAGCGTATCAGAAAACTCTATTACATAGGTTTCAGATTTTTGCATATCTGCAAAAATCTGCAACTTTGTATTTTTTGCCAGAAGAAAAATATACGAATATAGAAGTTAGTTACGTAAGTTAATTTGTAAAGACATCCATTTAGAAAAAGAAAAGTAAAATTTTTATGCAAATAAAAGCTGCATTAACTAAAAAACGATCAGAAATTAAATAAAAAAAACAAGTTTTTTAAACTGAAAGTAATGAGCGACATTAAAACTTAAAACGAACAGAAATTATTCCGTATATGAAAGGGGCTGTCCCCTCCTCAACGCCTCGCTCTTTACGCTAAAGTTTTTTATTGTTTCAAAAAATAGAGTTGTGAGAAAGTCAAACTTTTTATTGTTTTAAAAAATATAGTTGTGAGCCAAAGTCAAACTTTAGCGTAAAGAGCGAGGCGGTGAGGAGGGGACAGCCCCTTTCATATACGGAATAATTTCTGTTCGTTTTAAGTTTTAATGTCGCTCCTTACTTTCAGTTTAAAAAACTTGTTTTTTTTTATTTAATAAAACACAAACAGCTTTATTTTATAGAATTCTCAGTGGCAGTAGATAAGTATTAAATGTCGCTGACCATGTACTTACACATTATAACAGAGATGGGTGGACTAGCGAGAAATACAGCATTCTTAAAATTCTAGGAGGGAAAAAATGCTTCATTTCCCGCAGCATTCCATCATTCCTGGTGATTTCAGTACACACATATTCAATGTGAGGTTTAAACGAAAGACACTCATCGACTTGGACACCAAGATATTGGACATATCTAAAGTCTCCGTTGATATCCATTGCTGCTTTAGGAGAATCTATTTTTTTATTTAAAAAGGAAACATAGAACATAAATTTTAGTTTGAATGAGCCCTCTCCCGACAAAATACAGCCACTGATTCAAGACGTTGATGATAATTTAGTGAACTCCTTGCGGTCTTGATCACAGGAGAGCAAAGTTTAGAAGAATATCAAAAATCCATAAGAGCTAGGCACTTAGTTCTCTCATAAGCTTCAGCATTTGTTTTTGTCGCCGAGGGTGTGGGGTATCTACTTTTGAAGCTAGTAGTTTTTTAATGTTGAATTGCCGAGAGTAAAGTATCATATCAAGTGATTGATGCCATTTTACATGTCGAAATAAAATGAGTAATTATATTTCTTATGCATTAATTTTTAATTTGGTTTTTGAGTGAAGGTTTGATATAAAGCTGTTATAAAAGAAGACAAAATTGGGTCGGCAGTATTACCTCACTTCACCCGATGAGAAAATTTTTCTTTGGCGGTGAATATTTGGTTTGCTTCTCTTTCGGATAAAAGTTAACACGTCTCTTCTGCTGGCCGGTTAAATTATAAATATAAAATACATTTTAGCTTCCTTTAAATGCGCTAGTAAAAATTCACAACTGGTGTTATTTTTTAGATAGGGATTCAAAGTAATCTTCTTTTTTTTATAAGAGTATTCATGAATCTCTAAAAATTTATCTTTAAGTATATATATCAGATGGAACCCACGTAGCACCTATTTGCGTTCATATATTTCATCATATTTCTCAATTATTAGTATCGCTCTTATGACATGTAATTAATTTAATTTCCTCTCATTTAGATGGCTACAACAGCTTAAGGAGGAGATTTAAAAAAAGTGGATGTACAAAGTGATGCACACACACCACCGCATATCGTCACAACGGATAAACGTGCGATTTAATCATATCCTCAGGGACCATTGCCAAATAAACCACATATCAGGACTGTTTGTTTCTCAAATTTTATATTTTTTTAATTTTGGTAAAACCGACTATGTGGGGTGGGGGTAGATACCCTCTTATAACTTTTACTCTTAAAAATGTCAATAGAAATACTTTTTATCTATCCAATGAGGACCCAACAACGCATTGAGGACCATCCTTTTTACAAAAAACAATCTATCCCCCCCGGGACTAACGTACACCCTTTGCGTGGAGAGCTGTGGGGGGGGTGTCGTCATCACAGACTAAGGTCTAAGCCCTTCCGATAAAATTAACAAAATTAACATCTTCAACTTTTGATTGGAGTTGTTTTAGGAAAAGATGGGCGTGGGGGAGGCGGGGGGGGGGGGGGTGGGGGGTAGTTGAAATAAAATTTTTATATTAAAAAGGGAACGATAACTTTAGATGTAAACTAAAATGAGCCCCATATGAACTTTATAAAAACCGCCCATTCTTTAAAAAAAAAGAACTTCTTTTTGTACACCGGGCATAACTAAAACCCCGATTCAACAGGGGCTGGGGGGTTTTGACAACCCTATAGTAAGGGTTATATGTTGTTTGGACTATTAATCGCCATCGAAAAATTTCATTTAGATTTGTTTTGTGAAAAGAGGGGTAGTCAAGGAAGGGGGCTAGTTGGCCTCCATCACTTTTGACTCATAAAAGGGAACTAGAACTTCCAATTTGTAATCAAATGAGAATTATCTAAGGTTTGTACAACCATCCCTTTTCATAAAATCCTTAAATGACACCGTGGCATAACTACAAATCTTGCCCCAAGTATCTGTGAATTTTTTTCAACACCAAAAGCCGTGTTATGCTATTTGGACTAATTTGAATAAAATTGATATCTACGAATTTCTGTCAAATAAATTTCGTGAACATACTAGTGATGGGGGTGGCATTTACTGTTCAATCACTGTGACTCTCAAAAAGTGCACTAGAACATCTGATTACCGATCTAATGGGTCCCCTCTGAAGCCTCTATGACCACTTTTTTTTATATAAAACCGTCAGGTCCCCAATGGTATAACTTACACCTCTTGCTCGGAGGGCTCGGGGGGAAGGGGTTCATCCACCCAGACATAATTTCTGTACTGTTAAACTCTTTTGATCAAAATGTCTATCTTAAAATTTTGACTGAAAGTTATTGAGAAAATTTCGACATTTTACATGTCGAAATAAAATTATTAATTATATTTCTTATTCATAAATTTTTACTTTTGTTTTTGTTTGTAGTGTTTATATAAAGATGTTATCAAATAAGAACAAATTGGGTCGGCGGTATTAGCTCACTTCCCCCTATGAGAAAATTTTTCTTGGGCGGTGAATAATATGTTTGATTCTCTTTCTTATAAAATTAAACACGTCTCGTATGCTTGACTGTTAAATTATAAATATAAAATAAATTTTATCTTCATTTAAATGAGATAGTAAAAATTAACATCTTGTGTTATTTTTTATATATTGATTCAAATGAATCTTCTTTTTTTATAAGAGTATTCATGAATCTCGAAAAAATTATCTTTCAGTAGATACATCAGCTGAAACCCACGTAGTAACGATGTTCGTTCATATATTGCAAAATATTTCTCAAATATTAGTATTGCTATTCTGTGATTTAATTAATTTAATTTCTTCTCATTTAGATGGCTACAACAGCTTCAGGAGGAGCTTTGACAAAAGTAGAAGGACAAATTGCTGCACCCACACCACCAATTAGCGTCACAACGGATAAACGGGCGCTTGAATCATATCCTCAGGGAACATTGCCCAAGAAACCAAAGATCATGCCTGTGAGTGTCTCAAAATTTCTATTGGATACATTTTGGGAAAACATCCTATGTGGGTTGGGTGTCGCTAAACTCTTATCAATTTTAATCTTAAAAACGGCACTCTAAATTCTGATTATCTATCCAATGAGTCCCCTTCAAGGCATATAGGACCATCCTTTCTACAAAAAACCTTATATACACCACGGGAATAACTTACAAACCTTGCTCGGAGAGTTGTGGTGGGTGTATACCTCAACTACTATTTTCCCCGACCTGCGTATAAATTAAAAAAATTAACCAGCTTCACCGGTGTTGGGGTGGGTTTGGGGGAAATTAGGGGCATGGGGGAGGCGGGGGGGGGTAGGCTGGAGGGCAAATCAATTTGTACTATTAAAAATTTAAATAAAAATTTAAATGTAAAATAAACATAGCCCCAACTGAAATTTATAAAACCGCCCATACTTTAAAAAAAAAATTATTTTTTTACCCAGGCCATAACTAAAAACCCTAGTACCCCGGTGCTGGGGGGTTGTGCCAACCCTCTAGGCCGTGTTATATGTTCTTTTGAATATTAATCGCCATCTAAAAATTGCAGGTAGAGTTGTTGTGTGACAAGAGGGGTAGTCAAGGCCGCCGGATAGTTGACCTCCATCACTTTTGACTCATAAAAGTGAACTAGAACTTCCAATTTGTAACCAAATGAGACTTATCTCAGGTTTGTACACCCATCACTTTTCATAAAATTATTAACTGACTACGGGGCATAGCTCCAAATCGTGCCCCAAGGTTCTGGGGATTTGTTTCAACAGAAAGTTGAGGGATGCAGAAAAGTGAGGGATGTTGCATCTTACTTGAAATCCAACGTTGTGTGAGTTTTATATTGTTTTAACTCGAGACTCAATGTGTGTGAGATGTTTTACACAGTTAGTCTTTCATCTACTCTCTGAATTTTTCAAACCCAACGATAGTCCTGAATATTTGTTATTAAACAATAAAAATCTATGTAATTTACGCTAAACATTTAAAATAGTATGTGGGGCATTTGTTATAGAGATTGTGGATTGAGGCAGAAAAGTGAGGGCTGTTGCATCTTACATGAAATCCAACGTTGTTAGAGTTTTCTCTTTGTATAACTAGAAAATCAAAGTGGGTGAGATGTGTTACAACTTTATTCTGTCCTCTTATCTCTGAATTTTTCAAACACAACGATAGGCCTGCTGCGTTTTTTTTAAACCAGAATTATTAAAAGTTTTGACCTGTCACAAAGAAAAATCGAAGTAGGGTTATGACCCTCCAGCAATGCTTTTGATCCAAAATCCAACAATTATTTTGAAATCAGCATTATCTAATGCTAAAAAAGCTGTGCAACTGTGTGCAAATGCTAAAAAAGCTGTGCTGTGCCCCCTTATCGCTCCATTTTTTTTATTTTCATATGTTGTATTTGTTTGAATATTATGCAATTTCAGTTTTGTTTCCTTTTTATTTCATATTAGTCCAGGACTTTTAGGGTTTGACCCGGACAAAATTGCAATATAAACAAAAATCGTACCAAAATGATCAGAAAAAATTATGTACAACATACTAAAAGTCACCAGAACTCCGATTGGGGCGTGTACCAGAACTACAGGAGAACAGGGGGACCTGCGGGGGAAATGGTTAATAATGCCTAACAGGCCAATAAAATAGTTCCCCGTGAGTGTTCGGGCGCTTTCCCAGACGCTGAACACGACCCTCACCTCTACACGTCCCACTACAAGAACATTACTCCCTCCCCTGGGGGGCCCAGGGGGCCGCGTGTACAAAATTTAAAAATACAGTTGAGGGGTAGAAATCACTTTTAAATATGTTGTCTGGGGTATTTTTCTCTGCAGATCCCAAAACTGACAACTAAAATGAACTAAGGACCATGAGCCCCGCCATACCGGGAGAAAAGGGGGAACGAGGGGACGACAAGTGACAATTGAAATCAGGGGTAAAAATCAGTTTGAACTGTGTTTTCTGGGGTTTTACTTTCTGCTGATCACAAAACTGACACCTAAAATGAAGTGAAGAAAACGAGAACCATGAAAAACTACCAGAGCTGGAGGACATCACGGACAAGGGGTCTTGACGCCTGACTCCTGAGACAGCTGATATTGCCTCATATGTAGGACTATTGACAAAATAACTCTCTTAAGTATCAAACTTTTACTTTATTGAATCACAGACATTTCTTACAACAATTTTAATTAATAAACATACAGAAAACACCAGATGGGCAGCTATAACATTATATATATTCATATATTATATTTAAAATTTTAACTTTCTAAGGAACTTTCTTTTAATAAAAAAATAAAACAGAAATTTCAGTAACTCTAGGTAAAATCTGCACTTTTTAAGGCAGTAGATTTGACTTGAAAAACACAGCATTGATGTCACTAGTCGAGCTCCTCGTCTTCGACAATCTCGTTGTCCCTGTTCAAACAGATGAGACCCTGACAGTCACCGCACGCGACCGTACATGCTAATCTATTTTTTCTTGCAGCTGCATCGCGAGTTCTCGCAGCCTGTCTTACAGTTGCATCTCAAGACACTCAAAAGAGTCTGAGGTGCTGGTAACAAATCGGTCATCACAGGCGAGTAGTTATGGTCTCTGAGGACCCAACCCCAGTCAGCCGGGTCGAGGTCAGCTGGGTCCCCTTTCCATCGGGAGACCTGGAGGCGCCCTCGCTGGGAGTGGAATGAAGCTGCAGCTTCGGTTGGCGGAGGCCTTTCAGGCTTAACACACACCATAGTATTTGACGAAGAGACTTTTTCCAAGAAAATTCAATCTCTCCGCTTAGTGAGATCTTCGTTTGGTCGTGCTTTATACAAGCTGAGGAGAAGATATTCACCCGCTTTCACAATTTCATCTTTAGACGATGATTCATCCAGAAACACTTCGCATTTTTTTCTGAACACTTCGCTCTTCTTCAAAAGAGGTCGCACAGCTTGCTCTCCAAGTCTGAAAACTCGTGAGGTCATGTCATATCCCAAGAGTTGCGTGCCCTACCAGAAGTAGCCTGGATACTTCTCCCATTTTTTTTTAACTTCGTTGAGGCACCAGAACCGTGTTATCGCTTCTTTTGCGTTCGTTGACGATTCGAAGTAAAGTGTTTTTGTATTAGGCGGGAGGTGATACAAGAGTAGAATCAGAAGGTCAGTGTCGTTGCCAAGAACTATTGTTTCAGAGTTTTCTGCTTTCGTTACGGCAGTCTTCACGATTAGATAGTCAGCATCGTCCTTCGCATGGACGACTTCAAAGCCTTTGGCTCTGAGTTTTCCCCGATGTAGCTTATAATTCACTGTTTGTTCTGAGAGGTGCTCAAAAACTCTTCCTTCTTTTTCTGGAGTTTCATTCCTAAACTGACATTGATCCCTTGATGCTGGCTTTCCTTACCCCTTCGGGTGTGGGTAGCATCTTTCGTGGTTTGACCAGTGCTGTATCCATCGAATACAACAGTAGGGGAGGTTCAGCGTCGAGTAACGAAACTAACATAGCTGTCAAAGAGTGAATCATAAGTATCACCAATCTTCCAAGTTACGTGCTGAAGCAGCCCACCTCCGTGAACTCTATTGACACGATTTGACAGTGGCAGGTGGTGAATCGAGTCCGTTTTCGCTTATTACCATATTGCTTTCGCTAGTGCAGGTTTGTCTGGTTGACGCATTATGCCAGAATTCTCAAACAAAGCGGGCGGATAACTGCACAGTTCGTAACGTAAAGTTTCTGCCATGTCATTTTCAGATGTATGGGCAGCAGTTGAAAGACGTTGAAAAAGCAGTGCAGGGTCGATATGCAAAATCTCGCCATCTATCCTTATTTTCCCATCGGATGCCAGTGTAACGACTTTGTCTTTCTTTATGAATGAAAAACTTTTGACTGATTGGCCAGCCATGCACTGGAGGATCAGCTCACCTACAGATTTAGCATCCTCGGCATTGACGCCTTTTTGGTAACTAAGCCCGGAACCTATACTTCTAAGATCTGTGGAACTAGAGAAAGGACAGTTCTCTAGATGGAATTCAAGAAACGTCAGTAGATCCTTAGTATCTCTCTTTATTCGTGCTGCGGTTGCAGTAACGTGCTGTTCACTAGAACTGTACTCTAGGCCCGTCAGTTTCTGCATTAGATCATTCACTGAAGCGAGCACTGGTATAGACATTGTCCATATGTTTCTCTGAAGCTCAGTCATCCCTTTTCCTCTTGTCAGCCCTCCATCTGTTTTTAGGCTCTTCATCAGCACTGTCTCGATAACGATGTCTGGAGCCAATCCAGCCCTATAGTAATCACTTCGTTTGGTACTAAACTAGCCGCTTGCACACGGACCGAAAAGCTGTGGATTCAATGTTTCAAGTTCCTGCATCATCTGAAGAAAAAGGCGAACTGACTTGGCATAAAAATTGCCCCACAGCTGCGGGATATGGGAGCATTTCAGAAAAAGAGGATAAGTAGAGATCCCAGTCTCCAGTCCTTTCTGCTTTCAAAAACTAAGCATCCACGCAGACTGGGGACTATTGGATCCGCTAGATGTCATTCCGTCAGGATGGGTTTTGTCGTCGGCACTGGAACTCCGCGTTGACTAGTCTACCTTGCTTCTTTTACTGAATGTCGAATTAGAACAGGATTATGTTGACGAACCCACGCACGTGTTGATAACGGCTAGTACTACGTACTAAAATACGTTAAGTATCTTTCCTGATTTCTTTCTCGAGTTTTTTTTTTGCCTTGTCCGAACCTATTGGTGATCCGACCCACGCAATATCTCCTTTATTAAAATTTTTAAACATTTCCCCCTTCGTTCTAACCCTCCCCGGTCGCGGTCCCTTTTTCCCCTCCCCCCCCCCCCATTTACCCGTTTTATGTTTATCAATTTCTTATATCATTTTAGTTCTCAATTTTGTAATCACAAGATAGGAATACACCAGTATATATATTTCAAACCGCGTTCTACCCCGAACCGGGATTATTCTCATTTATCCCCTCTGTACTCTGGTCAACCGTGTCTAGTAGTCCTATTGTTATATAATTAATTTTAAAGGTAACTTTTGTAATCTGCGTATTTTAAAACCTAAGAACAATCACATTAAAATATTGTCTGGTCATGTTCGACATTTTTCACTCTTCCCCCTCAGATACCCCTGGTACCCGGTTGGTCGTGGTCCCGCCCCACGCGGCGGTATGGGGACTGTTCGTCTGTTGTATATAATTTTTGTCTGTTAAGTTTTTTAATTTTTTAGTTTATATATAAATTTTTTCAGGTCTCGAGACTTTTTTGAGCTAAAAGTAATGGACTATATGTTGTATTTTTTTTGTGTGTTTTTGTTGTCTTGTTTTTATTATTCATTAATATTATTTTTATTTGTGTAAAAATTATTGTAGTGAATTTTAATATTTGAAACATATATTTTTTTTTTATTGAGTTTTTTAATTTTTTTATAATGATTAAAGGACTTATAATCAACACAAACTCAGTGTTTGATTTTAATCGAAAGTTGGATAATTATTGACAAGATTACTAAAATATATATATTGCTTTAATAATATTAATTGAAATTGCTTCTGTATTTAAGTTATGTTGGCGGTTATTAGAGACGTGTCCCGGTCGTTTTTTCTTTGGTTTATTTTTATTTAATATTAAGAAATTTCGTTTTTTTTCTCTCTTTTTTTTTCAAATAATAATTTTTTTTTTTTATTTATTTTTAAATTTTTATTTTTTATTCTAAAATTTCATTTGTTTCTATTCGTGCACTCCTAAATCTTGATTATAAAAAGTTTTTTTAAATTTTATCTGAACAAATAAGTTTTTTTTTTGTTAAAAAATTTTAACTCTAAAATGAATTAATTATTTAAAATGAGTTATTTTTTCAAGAATTTTTAAGATTTTTTTTTTATATTAAGCTTAATATATTATAGGTTGATTAAAAGTCAATTGGAAATGTTTACATCTACATAAAGCTCGACAGAATTTTTTACAGATGGGCCATGATAGACTTGGAAAACATCTTTGATGAAAACAAAAATTATTTATCAACTAAACTTATACGGTAATAAGAATTAAGTACTTTAAATTATATTGGTATTTCCTAAAAGTAATAATTATTAGTTAAAAAACAAATAAAATAAGCTATATTTAAAAAAATTACAATTAATAATGTAATTATAATTTATTGTGACTGTCTATACTAATAGTATCTTATTCATTTTCAAGAATATAAGTACACAAAAATAAAAAATACAAAAAAAGAAGACTGGTGGTTCTTAAAATAGAAACATTTAATTAGTTATATTTGGACTTAGTGCTACAACGTGTTAACAACTTCTGTCAAAATGACTTCCATATTGTTAAAATCTCTAATAGGATTCAAAGTCACTAACGTCATAAATATTTCATCGTTGGTCAATTTAATTTAAAACAGAGAATATTTTAAGTGAATATTGAATCAAGCATTGGCTCTGATCATCCAGGGTATTTCTAGAGGGCATTCAGGTTATTAATCATGGTTAATATAATTTTTTAATTTTTTTTTAACGCTATTTTTTTTTTTTATTTAACTAATTTTTTATTTTAAAAAAGGGTAATTTTATTTTTTTTATTTTTTGTTAAATTAAAAAAAAAAAACAAAAAAAAAAAACATTAAAAAATTAAATTGATATGTGGGGTTTACATGTAAGCAAAAGTATTTTTATATTGTTAATTAATGTTATTTAATAATATTAATCTTTACTAATATTATTAAAAAAAAATAATTATTTATGGTGCTTTTTTATAGATGTCTTGTAGTTGTCATCTATTGAGTCCCCACAAGGCTGTAGTGGAGGTGAACATTTAGTAAAGGGTCCAGTTTATTTTGGGAATAAAACAAAGCAACTTTCTAAAGTATATTATAATAGCTATTTAAACACAGTGTCTATACTTAAACCAGTGCAAAGGGAGATATTTTAGAAGTCCCCCTCCCTTCTACTGAGCTTAGTCTGAAGGACCATCAGAAAAAAATCGCAAAGTAGCAACAATAAAAATGCACACTTTTCAGATTTCAACCTTATTTTAAGGTAAAAAACTTCAAATTTTTTTATTTAATTAACTCTTATTGTTACTAGTCCGTAGTTTTATTCATCGACAAATAAAGGAGAACTTAGGCCTTGCAGTGATAGAATTTGGAGTTGACAAACTCCTTTCTTGTGTGAGTATTTTTATTATGTCAATCAGACTTAACATAAAACATACCAGAGAATCAGAGAGATAAATTATTATTATTTTACTAAACTTAAAGAGTCAGTGATAATAATTTAACAATTTCAAAATGTCTGACGACGAAGAAAGACACACTCTAAACAGTTTCCGTCTTGCACAAGAAAAATGATGGCACTCGAGACAATGTTGATCAAGTTCTGTTAATGATATTATTAAAAATAGTATTTTTCAAAAAAAAAAAAAACATAATATAACATGAATAAACTTTTTATTAAAAATAAACCTTGACTGACAAAAATTTAAAAATAACAAAACATTAAATAAAATATAATTTAAATCAGTGACCTTGTGTATCAGAGAACATTGAATAAAATCCATTTTTTAGAGACATCTTTATAATAAATTATTTCTAAGAGATTAAGTAGACGTGGTTATATAAGAAAACTTCTTCTGTTATACAAGTTATCACAATAGGATTGATTGTCAATTCTTTCACCAGAGTATTACATATTCTTTCACAGTTTTGATTTTTGTCTGTTTTGTTGGAGATGTCTGAATACTATCTCGTCGTCGATTAATAGAAATATTTTTCTAAATCCAGACTCTTATATTTAATAAACTCCTCATTACAGAGTCCAACGACTAAGACATTTTAAAGATAATGATTTTATTAATGTTCTAATAAACTAAGTCCTGAATAAAAAAAAAACATATTTTCAGTGTTAAATAAAAAACTACAGATTTTTAGACTATTAGTTTGAACAAAATCTATTTAGTTTTTTCTGTCACAGGATTGATGACTCAAAATTTCTAGGTCCATGTAAATAACGATTTATTAAAATTATAAGTAAGGCTTCAAATTTATTTTAAAATATTAGTTACGTGTTTTTTTTTTTTTGAAATTATAAAAATAATTTCTTTCATTGTTTTACAAAAATAATTTTTTTTTTTTTTTTTTTTATTTAAAAATTTAATGTTTTTTTAAAAAAAGTTTTGCGAAATTTATAAAATGGAAAAAAAACGCAAGCCAACAAATAAGTATTTAAATATCGTGAACGTATATTTAATCATGGATATTCCAATTTGTGTCCTAGCAACTGTGATTCAATTCTTGCAGCACCGTTGACTTACAAGGAGCTAAAATTCGTTGCAAATGTTCCTGTGTCCCATGAAGATTGTAATTCGTTAGTTTTTTTTTTGTTTTTTTGCACTATTTTAAATAAATAATATATTATTAACATTAAGAAGACTAAAGACATAAGAAGATCATGCTCTGTCAAGAAAAAAACATAATTAAATCTAAAGTTTGCTTGCACAATAAGTATTTTAAAATTGTTAAGGAACTTCAAATACCAAATTAATAAACTTATCACCAGAACATAACCTTGCACTGGCTCTGTAGATGACCACACTTTTTAATACTGAATAAGTCACGATTCATTTTAGTCTGTTATACATGTTTTAAGTGCATGACACACCTGAAAAGTCTTACTGCTTTCTTGTTTCTTTTATGTTTAGAAGACGCAAATTTTATGTGATTATTGGACTTCCTAAAACTTTATTTAACATAAATTGATAATATATTAAATGTAAAATACAAAAATATATATTAAAAATGGTTCAAAAAAAACTCTTTGAAATAGAATACCACGATTGTTTTTTTTATTATAAAAATAACAATCAACCGAGCGGGGTTTGTGGGACATGCTAGTTGAAATGGTTTGGATAGCTAGGAATAATGACGCATCACATATTCACTTTGATTTACTTGTATTAACGCTGCTGCTCAACAGGGTCACCAGCGTAGAGGGAACTGGTTGACAGTGCTGTTAGTCTTCTCCAGCAGCCCTGTCCTAAGGTAATGATGGGGCCTCATTTGGGTCGATGTTGCGGTTGAAGAGGTGTTGATTTATACCATCAGATTATCTGGTGCGCGGCATCCCTCGAGGACATTTCCAGACAATCAACGGACTGAAGCTTGATATGATTAGTGCAGGGGTAGTTAGCGGGAGGCAGAATAAGTGAACGTACCTTCTTAGAGAACGAGCTTCAAACTGGGTGGAGAGGTTCGCTAACTTGAAGGTCCTCAGGATCTCAGTATTGCAGATCTAGTCATACCATTTGAAGCCTTCAACTCGACGCAGGTGTCTAGTTTGAATGGCATCAACCTTTCTTAGTGGTGTCTGGGTTATCGGCCATGTCTGAGAAGAGTACAGCATAATGCTTAAGACTGTGGACTTGTAGATACGGGCTTTTGTATGGCGACTAATTTGCATTTCGTGGAAGACTGATTTAAGGAGCCGTACGAATACATATAGTGGCTTGGCTGATCTGTCTGAGGTTTGGGCGCGCTTGCGACATTTGATGAGATACTAGCTACTAGAGAAGTGAACGGCCGTGCCGCGTCAACAGAATGGCTGTTGATCGCAGCAGTTAAGGGTGATGCCGATGCGGTCTTTTCTATGGGCATAATCTTTGTTTACATTTGCAGCCGTTACATTTGCAACTCCGGAGGCAGTGGAGGAGAGCGTCTCGAGTGCACACTTAAGTTGGTCGATATTTTTGCTAAGGACGGCTAAATTGTCAGCAAAGTCAACATCAGACAAAGTCCTCTCGGCATAATTGATGCCAAAAAGTTGGACACGGTGTGTGGCTCAATGCGGTCGATGACCCAGTTAAACAGCTCAAATACAGTAGCGCAACCATGCCATACACACTTTTTGAGGGGGCCGGAAGAAGAAAGCTTGCAGTTAACACGGATGGCGCTGTCTGTGCTGTTTTAGAGATCTTTAAAGAGGCTGACTATCTTTGTTAGTAGGCCAGCAGCTATCAATATTGACAGATGGTACTGGCTCTCAACAGTGTCAAAGGCATAACGAAAGTCAATGAAATCTATGTAAGATTTCTTGTTGAAGTAAAGTGTTTTCTCACTTATCTGTCTGACCGTATGAATCTGTTCAGTTGTCGATTTTCCTGTCATGAATCAGGCGTGTTGGGGGGGGGGGGCGAAACGAATGGAGGACACAATTGAACGATTAAACAAGAGCATTACAAACAGCTTTCCAGAAACACAGAGTAGGGTGATACCACGATAGTTGCTGCAATCCGTCTTGTTGCCCTTGCGATTAAACACGGGCAGGGTGAGTACTCTCTTCAAGTCTGACGGTCTAACTTCAATGCGTCATATTACGCTGAACACCCTCTGCAGCCAAAGTATCATTGCAGGGCCGCCCGTAGTAAGACATAGACTTAGACATATTTTATTAAACTTACTCTTTTTAGAGCTAAAAACACTAATACCAAGGGTTTTTACAAATACGACGAAGTTAAATAACAAATACGACAACAAAAAATTAATAAAAACCGTATTACTTTTCTTAGAATTTGTTGACCATGTCTGTAAAAAAGGGGACAAGGAAATGCTGGTAGCGAGTCGTACGGCACGTCACTGGGTTGAGCTTGTATTGTCTCGGGTTACAGGCATTCCGGGGGGATAGGGGGGGATTATGGGGCGTTTTTGGGCGGATCGTTTTTTGGGTAGGGCCGACGGGGAAATTCTTAAGCTTTGGGGTTTAAAAACGGGACTCGAGGCCAAGAACCTTAAGCGCATTGTCATAAGTAGTGAAGGCCTGACCTAGCATAATCTTACAAGTCCGTATTTCGATAGCTTCAATATCTCGACACATCCCAGCACTCAACTGTACACTCGGGCCCGCACGAATATTCAATGATGGGTAGGATATAAGTATTGAAGGCAAGCTTTATGGAATTCTCACTCAACCTGAATCGCTTCATGGTACTCAGTGACTGCAGCGCTGCATACCCTTTTCGCACAAGTTCACTTACGTGGTTGTTGAACTTGTAATCAACGGAGAAAACTACCCCAAGAATTTTTTCACTGTCAACTGTTTTAAACAAGGTAGGGGGCTCCTGAAGGTCCAATTTAAGAGGGTTGAAACGAAACACCTTGCACTTCTGCTCATTGAGATTAAGGCTAGCTCGCTCGCATTCATCCTGAAAAACCGTGGGAAGACCAAGATAAAAAAGGGAGATCGCTGATTGGCCTTCTAGTAGGTATTTGAGTAAGAATGACAGTTCATCAACGCATTTATATCTGTCCTTGAAAGTACGTAGGATGAATTTAATCACAGCGAGTAAAATAATTCTGGCTAATTTAGTGCCTCGAGGGGCACCGCAAGTGATTGGGAGAAATGCAGAATTTGAATCGTCTTTGCTAAGAGCGAAAACGTACTGTTCCCGCTAGGACAGAAAAAGAGTGACTAGACGCAGCAAGTCACTTGGCGCCCATTTCACTTAAGTTATTGAGAGCGATAAGGTGTTTGATGAGATTGAAGGCTTTTCTCTAATCAGCGAGGGCCAAGTCTGCGAAGCTTTTCCCTTTCTCGAGCCACGGTAGAATGTAGTAATACAGACGCACTATGTACACTGACGTGTTGGAGCCACTGAGGTATCAGCACTAGAAAGGGTCTATATTTGGTTCTATATCACTCATCAGCAGTCTTGCAACAAAGGTCTCTGTTACCTTGGCCATGCAGAGTCTGCGAGATGGGCCTCAAGTCATCGCATGATTTTGGTGGGAATTTCTTAGGGATCACTTTGATGTAGGATTTTTTTCTAGGGATTGGGACATGTGCTGAGTTTTATGCAAAGGTTGATTATACTAGCGAGAGGGGTAGCAAGGAAGGGCCCAAATTCATGAAGGAGACACACTAGGATTTCTCCCGGAGCTGAGGAGCTATGAGGTTTGAGCTTCAGTAGTTCTGTGCACACTTGATGGGGCTCAACTGACGGCCGTGAAAGATCACAAGGTGCATTAGTGTCAAGGACTGCAGCTAGTTCCTCTTGTGAGAAACTTGGGTAAGTACTGCAAATACCAACAAAAAAAAACCATTAACCTGCGCCGCGGGTACGGAAGTGTCGTCCTCTTTCAGTACTCTTTAGTGAGGATTATGTGTTTTACCTGTTAACCTTTTCAGTGAATCATGGCATTTTTTGCAGTTACTGAATAGGGTAGTATCCTATTCAGATGCATAAGTTCTTCTGGCTGTGTGACAAAGAGCAACGACTTTGTTGCGCATTCGAGCAAAGTGTGACTGGCCCCGCTGTTTGATAAGGGCTTTAATCTCAGGTGTGATCCACGGTCGGTTAGTATAAGATCTATAGACTGTTTTTGTTGGAAAGTGTTCCTTTTATCTTTCGTACAAGACGGAGTTGAAAAGCTGATCTTCTCGTCAAGATTCTGCTCATTTATGATTTCTGGGAAAATATGTTTGCTGATCCAGCGTCTGAAAGAACAATATTTGACTCAGTGGTGGGAAGCACGACAAACTGTGTTCGTTTCGGTCTTTTTGTCGGAGCTTTTGCTTTCCAAAGAACAGTAAAGTGATCAGATTTTCCTAGTGTACTCAAACAGACCGGGTCGGTGTAAAACTCGTCGGAATTAGTTAGAATCAGGTCCAACGTTCCACGGGCTCGAGGGGTTGGAGATTTTACGACTTGCCTAAGTCCGAGGCTGTGAGCCAAGTACTGTTTGTTTGTTTGGTTAAAATCGCCACAAACAACGATGGCCGGACAACTAAATTTAGTGCGGCAATAGTCTACTCCTTTCTGGAGGTGCAAAATCAGTTCTTTATGATTTCTGGCGCTCTCAGGGTAGTAAACTGCCACTAAAATAATGCAAAAGAAATGGCGAGGAAGTGACTTGGTATTTGTGTAAATCCATAGAGACTCATGTTCTAAATATTGTAGATTATCAAAGAACCGATAGGGACTATCGTCCCTGCATAAAATAGCCACGCCTCCACCGTTACGGATTATGCCTGTCTTCTCGTGTTACAAATCTAGTGGCGAAGCAAGCGACTGAGCACTTTTGTTCAGTCATATTCCACCATTCAGTAATTGCATCACGATCTCAGTTATTTTGCCGCAGGACGGTTTCAAGGTCATCCATTTTGTTAGAAAAGGATCGGGTGTTACAGAGTACCACAGTGGGCATTACTCTCTTCAGACAAGGTAGTTGAGGTCTTAGTACGGGGGGTGTGTCCGAAATATAGTTGATAGGTGAACTAGCAGCAGCCGGAAAAAGTAAAGGTGGGAGTTCCGTGAGTCAAATCGAGACCGTGTTCTGGTAGGTCAAAGAGCACTGGTTGTTTGTTCGCGAGTGTCTCTCAGTCATAATAACAGATATTGGTAGACAATCAAGGAGTTTTCGCCTTCTGGCCTTAACGCCTGCTCTACGTCCCTGCCGTTTTTTATTTATCCATGTAAAATCAGTTGAGGAATTCTCTGCGGCCGATTGCAGTAAATTCACTGTTTAAACCAGAACCAGTGCAGTAAAACCACTGGTTACACCAGAAACAGTCGGATTTCTTTTTAATTTTTTAGAACTTGTATTTCTAACTTGTCACACACTGAGAGTAGCGGAAAGTCTCGCTAGCCCAGTACACAGTTTCTCATCAGGGTCGTGAGTGAAACTCTAGACCACAACTGTTGATATTGTCAAAGAGCTGCAGTTTTGGATCGCAGTTTGGGACGGGTGCTACCGGGTCAATTTTTATTCTTGGTACTACTTTTTTTTTGGCATTATACCAGTCTTCCGGTGGGAAAGAACAATCTATATCTTTCATGACTCAATTAAAATTTGTTTAGAACATTAACTCTAAAAAATAATTTTAATATGTACGAAGACAAAAATACTTGTAAAAGCTGCTGGTGACTTTTCCACCTTTTTGAGTGATTTGTCCCACCTTTCTGAAAACAGATATCAGTTTAATACCAGAAAATGATTAACGGGGTAATTATTTCGGCTTCAACCTGACGGTAGAATATTTAATGATATAAAACTAAAATTAGATTTTTGTTAAATCTGCTATGAATAAATGTTTGTAATATTGAGGGTAGTTACGTAAAGTTGATAAATTGTTTAGTTGACATTAATTTCTGAAATTTATTTTTCATTTGAATGGTCAACAGTATAAAATAATCAGTCGGTATTCATATGCATAGAAGATTTGAGAAATAAAATGAAATAATGCATATTTCGGGAAAGAATTTTTTTAGCGTCTTTCTTTTCATATAGTCTGTCCTTTGGTATTTAATAATAATAATAAAAAAAGCAAGCAAAAAGACCAGAAAACACCGGTATGCCAAACACCTTTTGCAGAAAACATTATTTTGCATAAATAACAGTGGAAACATCGAAACTTCTTAATATTTTGACTCGTATTAATTTTTTTAAAGATATTTTAAAAAATGAGTTGTTTCTCGATAATAAAATTCACAAAATAAATTAAAGATTTATTTTATTTTTTATTCGTTAAATTTAAGTTTAAATATATAATATTTTGCTATTTTTGTTTTTTTTTTGCAATCGTATGGAATTGTTTACATAAATTTAATTGCATACAAATTAAGTTATTTATTTAGATTTATAATTTATGCATGGGTCCGAGAGTGTGTTCTAGTATAGTTGTTATTATTTATAATTACTGATCTAAAAAAATGCCAGCAAACATTCTGCAGCTCACCCTCGCTTTAAACTCCGTTCTTTGAAGGAGAAACTGGTTTGGACCTTGGACTTGTTTGCGTGTAACAACTTAAGAAATGTCAGTATCCCCTGTAAGTCTTTTATTATATTGATGCATGTTGCTCCGAATAAATTATATTTTAATATCTTATGCCTTTTTTATATAGCACTAAGTTTCCGCAACAATGAAGGTCCCGTTGTCCTGCTTCTGAGACTTTATTTTATTTCGCAAGACGCAACACTGGTATCCCTTGCACATAGATTGGCTGCAGATTGTGTGGATGCAACGCGATCTGAAGATCCGTCCTTCAGAAACAGCTGTAGTGAGGATCAACTTCTCATTTTCGAGGATGTGTGGCTCTTGATTTCAGATCTGGATGAGGATAGGCTATACAGTGAGGTTATTTTTAGTGCTGTTTTTTTTTGTTATATATATATATATATATATATATATATATATATATATATATATATATATATATATATATATATATATATATATATATAATGAGAATAAAGTCAGATATCTCACATTCATAAGCATTTAAAGAATAAATTACAACGTTTTTCCCAGGGGTGGTCGTATTGTTTTTGGTGTTTATGTCGCATGTAAAATTGTACCAGATGAAGAATGACTACATACAGCTATAACGAAAGGCATGGAACTAGCGACAGCAAGAATCACATTGAAGCTGATTTGCCATCCTATGACTCCAAGCTAGAAAATAACACGATAGTTATGCTCGTGCGTAAGTTGGATGTTTCAGAAGGTCTATAATATGGACCATTTGAGACTTAATGACTTATATAACACCTTAACTACATTAAAATTATCATTAATGTGTAAAAGATGTAAAAGATTTTTTTTCATTTCTTTGACTTTATAATTATAAAATATGTCAAATATATCAAAAAAGTACAAATAATCCCATGAGAGTGTAACTCCTATACCTGCATGAGTATGTTTAACGTCACTGACACACGGCCACACTCAAACTGTGCTTAACTGGTGACTGTAAATCATATTTTCATTGACTGTTCAACAGACATTAAAAATTTCTATTAAATTGTTAAATAATTAACATGTCTCTGTGTTTTTTGTTGGATTTTATAGACTTTGAAATACGTTGGTCTCTGTCCTTTTTTTCAGTTTATGTCTAAAACGGTTGAACTGATTATAGTGGTTGTTATGAGACTCATAAACAGATTAAAGAAATCTCCTGAGAGATTTAATTTTTATACATCTCTTCAAGTGTTATTTAGATATTAATTTTATAATTAATATTTAAATTTATTTTATTTTAATTTTTATTTTTTATTTTGTTTATTTAAATATAAGTATTGTTTTAAATTTTTTTTTATTCACTTAAATTTTTAAGAAATAAGTGTAAATAGAAAATTTACCGCATAAAATGTAATTTCGTAATTTAGTATAAACCCGGGGGGAGGGGGGGGGCAAAGTGGGAGACCCTGGTATAGGATAAAGTGAAAAGTAAAAGTAAAACTGAAAAAAAAATATCAGAAATTACCCTAAATGCCAAGATATAAAAAAGAAAAATTACATGTTTATCTGGATACTTAAAATATTCAGGCTTAGTTTATTTATTACAAGATTTTTTTGAACAAACTAAAGTTAAGCTGGGGGGGGGCAACTGGGGGTTGGAGCGCAAAGGTTCCCCCCACTACCTCCAACAAAATTAACCCCCCCGTAAAGAATATATTTTAAGCATTTTAATCAACAAAAAACTGAGATAAAGTTCTATAAAATTTGAACAATTAATCATTGATTTTTAAAATGAATTGTAAGTAATTGATTTAATATTTAAAAACTATTTTCAGAAAAATTTGTGATGAATAAATAATTTCCAAGTTTTTCATGATAAGAATACTTAATGTTATAGTTTTTGACAAAAATAAAAAAAAAAAGAAACACTGCTGCAGGTATTTTTTTTACATGGATAATATTTTAAAAAAATTCAAAATCTCATAGTTACTGTACTAAATAAAAGATTGCATTTATTCAAAACTTTTATGTCTAAGTTAAATTTTTATTTAAGATCTCAGTTTTGCTATCATAAAAACCAACATAAATTCGTATGCACATCATAAAGTATTTCTGTCTCAGATTT
Source organism: Artemia sp. Qi Xiang Cuo (assembly GCF_049724085.1). Taxonomy (NCBI): domain Eukaryota; kingdom Metazoa; phylum Arthropoda; class Branchiopoda; order Anostraca; family Artemiidae; genus Artemia; species Artemia sp. Qi Xiang Cuo. The sequence continues at coordinate 1,664,719 of NW_028297432.1, forward strand.
TTAATTTATTTCAAAAAATTTATTTGTTTTATAATTATAAAATGTATTGTTTAAATTTTTGTTTTCAGTGGAAATGCTTCTCGGACAATAGTACTGTCATAATAAATTATCTAAAGAAGTGACAAAACAGAGAAATTTTTTTAAAATACAAATATGTACCTCTGACAGTCGACCGGTGTCCGGACGTCCAGGGCGACCCACGTGGTGTCCGAGAACTTGAGTAATGTCTGACAGGTAATGTCAAGGTTGATTGATTTGTCACGAAAGGGGACTGGGTGAAGTTATTATTTATTAATGTCTGATGTATGTCCAAGTAGAATTGTTTCCAGGTGAATGTTTATGAATGTCTTTGGAGTTCTTCAAGGAGAATTGTTTCTGGGCGCATGTTTTGATCTTAGAGATGTATAGATTAACTCGGGAAATGGTTTCGTATTAATTTGAAATGTGACCGCGCAGGGATGTCAAAAACAAAAGGAACACTCAGATATTACGTTTAGGGATTATTTGGTCGAAACCGGTTTAGACATTTTAGGGAATTATTTCGGCGAAAAAGTTAGACATTTTAAAAGATGATTTTAGAAGATGTTTTATAAGAGGATTTGAGGGGGAAACTATATTGTCGTTATAATACAAAAGTTCGATGTGAAAAGTGTCGTGAGGTCCCCTAACCCCCACCCCCCGGGCTACCCTACCCCTAACCCCCAGCCCCCCGCCGCCCGCCGGCTCCCCCGGGACCCCCGTCTCCCCCAGGGCCCCCGGGCTACCCCCCGGCCCCCGGGACCCCCCCTGCTCACCCGGCACTATGGTTCAATATGTTTAATGGGGTATTATATATGTTCATAAAAATTTTTTTTCTTAATTTCAATACTAAAAGCATTTTAAAATTTTAATGACCAATCCTGTTAACACAAAAAATTACTATACTGATTTTTTGAATGATCAAAAACACAGCAATACTTTTCCAATGCCATTAATAACCAGTTATTTTCTTACTTTCCATCCTAACCCATTTTAAAATTTTAATTAAACATAATTTTAAAACAAAAATATACATTAATTCTATTTGACTGCTAAAAAAACAAGCAATAATATTAAAATTTGATGTCAGAACACGTTATTTTCTTTATTTCATTAATACCAACAATGTAATTTTTTTTTAAACCTTGATTAAACCACACATATCCTTTACATATTTTTTATGGACCAACACCAAGAACAAATAATAAAAAGGAATTTCAGAACAATTTCTTTTATTAATGTACTTCATAAACCCATTTTACAAGTTGAAGTACCCATTATTTTCACCCACAACATTAATTTACAGATTTTTTAATGCTCAAACACCAAGCAATACTTTTCAATAGGCATTTCAGAACCAGTTTCTATATGTCATTCATAAACCCAATTTACAAGTTGAATTACCCATCATTTACACACACACCTTTACTATCCATATTTTTTAATGCTCCAACACCAAGCATCAATAATATTCAAATGAAAGCTCAGACCAATTTATTTTTTTCATTTACTTCAAACAAACATCTTTCATATTGAATAACCCGTCCTTTACACACAAAAATGTACTATTATACATTTTTGAATGCTCCAACACCAAGCAATACTTTTCAAAGTGAATTTCACACCCATTTCTGTTATTAATGTCCTTCCTCAACACATTTTAAAAATTGAAGTACACACCCTTTTCACCCACAACTTTAATGTACATCTTTTTCGAATCCCCCAGCACCAAGCAATACTTTTCAAAATACATTTCAGATCACGTTCTTTTCATACTGTCCCTCCTGAACCCATTTTACCAATTGAATTACCTATACTTTACACCCACAACTTTACTATACTGCTTTTTTGAATGCTCAAACACATAGAAATAAGTTTTATAGGCATTTCATAACAAGTTCTTTTCTTAATTTCCATACTAAACCAAATTTAAGAATTGAAGTACCCTTTTTCGACACAACTTTACTTTACAGCTTTTTGAATGCTCCAACACCAAGCAATAATTTTCAAATGGCATTTAAGACCAATATCTTTTCTTAATTTCATTCATAAACATATTTTACAAGTTGAAGTACCCATCATTTTCACACACCTCTTTACTTTACATCTTTTTTCATGCCAAACACCAAGAGATAATTTTCAAAAGGCATTTCAGAACAAGTTCTTTTCTTAATATCCTTCCTAAACCCATTTTACAATTTGAAGTAACAATCCTTTTCTTACACAACTTTAATTTAAAGCTATTTGAATGCTCCAACACCAAGCAATAATTTTTAAATGCATTTAATTACCAGTTATTTTCTTAATGTCATTCCTAAAACCATTTTAAAAGTTGAATTAACCAACCTTTACAACAAAAACTTTAATTTAAAGCTATTTGAATGCTCCAACACCAAGCACTAATTTTCACATGACATTTCAGAACAAGTTCTTTTCTTAATTCACTTCCTAAACCCGTTTTACAATTTGAATTACCCATCATTTTCACACACAACTTTACTTTAATGATTTTTGAATGAACAACACCAATCAATAATTTTCAAAAGGCATTTCAGAACAAGTTCTTTTCATAATGTCCTTCCTAAACCCATTTTACAAGTAAAGTACCCCTACTTTTCACCCCAAAATTTAATGTTCAGCTTTTTGAATGCTCCAACACCAATCACTACTTTTAAAAGGTATTTCATAACCAGTTATTTTCTTAATGGCATTCCTAAACCGATTTTACAAGTTGAAGTACCCATCCTTTACACCCACAACTTTACAGATTTTTGAATGCTCATAACCAAGCAATACTTTTCAAAAGCCATTTCAGAACAAGTTCTTTTCAAAGTGACCGTCCTAAACCCATTTTACAAATTGAAGTACCCATCCTTTTCACCTACAACTTTACAGCTTTTTGAGTGCTCCAACACCGAGCAATACTTTTCAAAGGGCATTTCAGAACAATTTCTTTTCTTAATGTCCTTCCTAAACCCATTTTTCAAATTGAAATACCCATCCTTTTCACCCAAAACTTTACTTTACATCTTTTTTGAATGCCCCAAAACCAAGTAATACTTTTCAAAAGGCTTTTAAGAACAAATTATTTTCATAATGCCCCTCCTAAACCCATTTTACAAATTGAAGTGCCCCTCCTTTTCATCACAACAGTACTCTAATGCTGTTTTTTACTGCTCCAACACCAAGCACTACTTTTCAAATTCAATTAATAACAATCTAATTTATTAATTTCAATACTCAACCCATTTTACATGTTGAAGTACCTATCCTTTTCACCCAAATTTTTAATTTACATCATTTTGAGTCACAAAGACAAATCAAAACTATTAAAATTGAATTTCATAACTATTTCTTTTCTTAGTGACCGACCTAAACCCATTTTAAATATTTAATTACCCATCCATTTAAACCAATACATTACATTTTAGCTTTTGAATGCTCCAACACCAAGCAATACTTTTCAAAGATCATTATTATATCTTTTCAGAACCAGTTATTTTCTTTATGTCCTTCCTAAGCCCATTTTACAAGTTGAAGTACTCATCTTTTCCCCAGAACTTTATTATAAGGCTTTTTTAATACACCAACATCAAGCAATACTTTTCAAAAGGCTTTATTATATCTTTTCAGAACAAGTTCGTTACGTAATTTTCTTCCTAAACCCATTTTACAATTTGAAGTAGTTATCTTTTTTCCCACAACTTTACTTTACGACTTTTTTAAATCCAAGTATCAAGCAATAATTTCCAAAGTGCTTTTTTATATATTCAGAAAAGGTTCTTTTATTAATGTCATACATAACCCAATTTTACAAGTTGAAGTAGTTGTCTATTTCACCACAAATTTACTTTAAGACTTTTTTGTACACCACAAGATCAAGTAATACTTTTGAAAAGCTTTATTATATCTTTTAAGAAAAATTTATTTTCTTAATATCCTTCTTAAACCAATTTTACAAATTCTAAAGTTTTCTTTTGTAGATAGATAAAGATATATCATAGTTTTGAATATTGTCTCGGAAGATAAATAGTTCTATTTCAATTTTAAATTTTATCAATGAACTGAAGAAAAAGTTCTCTTCTTAATTTTCTCAATGAAAAATAAAATTAATTATTAATCAATTCTATTTTTCCAAATAATATAAAAAAATTTCACTTCGGTTCAGACTTTTCTCAGAGGTATGAAAAAATTTTAAATAATATTACAAATTTTTCATATAAGATAGAAAATTTCAAGTTCTCTTCTGAATTTTAACAAAGAACACAATTCAATTCTATTTTTCCAGAGTAAAAAAAAATCTTCCACTTCAGTTTTAAGTTAACCAAAGAAATAAGTAACTTTAAAGTTCTATTCTAAATTTATCCGTAGTAGATAGAAAAAGATATACCATAGTTGTGAATATTTTCCCGGACCACAAAAAGTTATAGTTCAATTTTCAATTTTCTCAACGAAGTCAAAGAAAGTTCAGGTTCTATCCTGAATTTTCTCAATGAAAAAGAAAATAGTTATTGATCATTTCCATTTTTCCAAATAATATAAAAATTTTTCATGTATTTTCAGATCTATCTCAAATAGATGTAAAATTTTAATTACTCTTCCAAATTCTTCACAGAATATAAAAAAGAACATTCTAATGAATTTTATCAATGAAAAATAAATAAGATCTTGATAATTTCTATTTTTCCTAATAATAAAAAAATGTTACACCTCAGTTCAGATCTATCTCAACGAGATGTAAAATTTTAAATACTCATACAAATTTTTCACAGAAGATAAAAAAGTTCATTATACTTAATTTTCTCAATTAAAATGGACATATATATTGATCAATTAAATTTTTCAAAATAATATAAAAATTTTTCACTTCGGATCAGATGTTTCTCAAAGATGAAAAATTTTTAAATACTGTTCCAAATTTTTCATGGAAGATAGAAAAGTTCAAGTTCTCTTCTGAATTTTACCAAGGAACACACTTCAATTGTAATTTCTCAAGAGAAAATAAAATTTTCCACTTCAGTTTTAAGTTCACCAAAGACATAAAGAAATTTAAAGTTCTATTATAATTTTCAGGAGTATATATAAAAATCTATGCCATAGTTGTGAATATTTTCAAGGAAGATAAAAAGTTCTATTTAAATTTTTAATTTTATCAAAGAAATGAAGTTTTCTTCTGAATTTTAACAAAGAAAACACTTCAAGTCTAATTTCTCCATATAAAATAAAAATTTTCCACTTCAGTTTTAAGTTCACCAAAGGCAAAGAAATTTAAATTTCTATTATAAATTTTTCAGTAGTAAATATAAAAAGCTACATCATAGTTGTGAATATTTTCTAGGAAGATAAAAAGTTTTATTTAAATTTTTAATTTTATCAACGAAGTAAAGAAAAGTTCAAGTTCTATTATGAATTATATCTATGAAAAAGAAATTTTTTATTGATCATATCTGTTTTTCCAATTAATATAAAAATTTTCAACTTTAGTTCAGATCTGTCTCTAAGAGATAAAAAATTTAAAATAGTGTTCCAAATTTTTTCACAGAATATAAAAAAGCTCAAGTTCTCTTTCAATAAAACAAAGTTCTAGTTCAATTTTAAAATTTCTCAACTAAGTGAAGAAATGTTCAATTTTTCTTCTGATTTTTATCTATGGAAAATAAATAAGTTATTAATTAACTCTATTTTTCTAGGTAAAATTAAAATTTTCCACTTCAGTTCTTTATTTCACAAAGACATAGAAATTTAAAGATCATTTCTATTTTTAAAAATAATATAAAAAATTTTCCACTTCAGTTCATTATTTCACAAAGTCATAAAGAAATTAAAATTTCTATTCTAAATTTTTCGGTGGAAGATAGATACATTAATATCATAGTTGTGAATATTTTCCCGTGAGATAGAAAATTCTATTTCAATTTTAAATTTTCTAAAAAAAGTGAAGAAAAGTTCAACTTCTCTTCTAAATTTTCTCTATGGAAAAGAAATAATTTATTGATTAACTCTATTTTTCTAGGGACAATAAAAATTTTCAAATTCAGTTCTTTATTTCACAAAGACAAAGAAATTTAAAGATTTATTCTAAATTTTTAGATTTAAGATAGAAAAAGTAATACCATGGCTGTGAATATTTTTCGGGAAAATAAAAATTTCTACTTAAATTTTAAATTTTTCACAGAAGATAAAAAGTTCAAGTTCTCTTCTGAATTTTACCAAAAAACACAATTCAATTCTAATTTTCCTGGGACTTACAAGTTGAAGTACCCATCTTTTTCACCCACAACTTTAATTTACAGCTTTTTTAATGCTCCAACACCAAGCAATACTTTTCAAAAGGCATTTCATAACCAGTTATTTTCTTAATAACATTCCTAAAACCATTTTACAAGTTGAAGTACCCATCCTTTGCACCCACAACTTTACTATACAGCTTTTGAATGCGCCAAAACCAAGCAATATTTTTAAAAGATCATTTTAAAACAATTTCTTTTCTTAATACCCTTCCTAAACCCATTTTACAAATTGAAGTACCCATCCTTTACACCCACAACTTTACTATACCACCTTTTTGAATGCTAAAACACCAAGCAATACTTTTCAAAGGCATTTCAGAACAGTTTCTTTTCTTAATGTCATTACTAAACCCATTTTACAAATTTAAGTACACATCCTTTTCACCCCCAACTTTACTTTACAGCTTTTTTGAATGCCCATACAACAATCAATACTTTTAAAAAGACATTTCAGAACAAGTTCTTTTCATAAAGTCCCTTCTAAACCCATTTTTCAAATTGAAGTATCAATCCTTTTCACCCCCAACTTTACTTTACAGCTTTTTTGAATGCCCCAATACCAAGCAATACTTTTCAAAAGGCATTTCAGAACAATTTATTTTCTTAATCTCCAACATAAACACATTTTACAAATTGAAGTACAAATCAGATAAACACACAACTGTAATATACAGCTTTTTTGAATGATCCAACAACAATCAATACTGTTAAAAGTCCTTTAATAACCAGTTAATTTATTAATTTAAATCATAAAAAAATTAAAAAATTTAAGTACAAATTATATTTACACACAAATTTAATTTGCAGATTTTTGAATGATCCAACACAACGAAATAATTTTCAAAGGGCATTTAAGAAGAAGTACTATTCTTAAAGTCATTCCTACTACAATTTAAAAAGTTGTAGTACACATACTTTTCACACACAACTACAGCTATTTGATTGCCCAACACCAATCAATAATTTTAAAAATGCATGTAATAAACATTTATTTTATTAATTTACTTCATAAGCAAATTATTCCCTTTTAAGTACCCAACCATTACACCCACCACTTTACAGCTTTTTGAATGCTCCAACACCAAGCAATACTTTTCAAAGGGCATTTCAGAACAAGTTCTTTTCAAAATGTCCTTCCTAAACCCATTTTACAAGTTGAATTACCCATCCTTGTCACACACAACTTTACTTTACAGCTTTTTGAATGCCCAACCCCACCCAAAAATTGAAAAATCTAAAACTCAACTACATTAAAAATTATATCAGGTGTTTTCAATGGGAGGTTGCAATTTTAAAATTATTGGTGGGTGTTGGGCATACAAAAAGCTGTAAAGTAAAGTTGTGTGTGAAAATGTTGTGTACATCAAATTGTAAATTGGGTTTAGGAAGGACATTTTGAAAAGAACTTGTTCTGAAATGCCATTGAAAAGTATTGCTTAGTGTTGGAGCATTCAAAAAGCTGTAAAGTTGTGTGTGTAATGGTTGGGTACTTCATCTTGTAATTTGGGTTTTTGAAGTACATTAATAAAATTACTTTTTCTTTAATGCCTTTTGAAAAGTATTGCTTGGTGTTGGGCATTCAAAAAGCTGTAAAGTAAAGTTGTGTGTGAAAAGAATGGGTACTTCAACTTGTAAAATGGGTTTAGGAAGGACATTAAGAAAAGAAATTTTTTTAAATGCCCTTTGAAAAGTATTCCTTGGTGTTGGAAAATTCAAAAAGATGTAAAGTAAAGTTGTGTGTAAAAAGGATGGGTTCTTCAATTTGTAAAATGGGTTTAGGAGAGAAATTAAGAAAAGAACTGGTTCTGAAACGCCTTTGAAAAGTATTGCTTGGTGCTGGAGTATTCAAAAAACAGTATAGTAAAGTTGTGGGTGTAAAGGATTGGTACTTCAATTTATAAAATGGGTTTAGGATGGACATTAAGAAAAGAAATTGTTCTGAAATGCCCTTTGAAAAGTATTGCTTGGTGTTGGAGCATTCAAATAGCAGTATAGTAAAGTTGTGGTGAAATGGATGGGTACTTCATATTGCAAAATGGGTTGAGGAGGGACAGTATTAAAAGAACTTGCTCTGATATGCATTTTGAAAAGTATTGCTTGGTCTTGAGTCATTCAAAAAAGCTATAAAGTAAAGTAGGGGTTGAAATAGGTGGGTACTTCAATTTGTA
>NW_028297432.1:1673694-1788966 GCF_049724085.1 Artemia sp. Qi Xiang Cuo
TTAAGAGGCTGTATTTTGTTAAAAATAGCTGAAAATTTTTCTCCAGCATACAAATAGCAGGCCAAACTATAAATTCTTTAAAAAACGAAAGGATTTAAAGTATTATTTTCTTTTTCTCTGAAAAGACTATATCAATATAAAACGAACAGAAATTAATTAAAAAAACTTTTTCCACAAAATAAGTTTTCAAAGAAAATTAAAGAGCTCCATTGAATAAAAAATGAGCAAAAATCAAATCAAATAATCTAACAAGAGTGAAACTACCACAAATCAGCATCGATAAATAAATGAAACCCAAAACGAACAGAAATTACAATAAATAACCGAGTCAAACTCAAAATGAGAAGAAATTAACATAAGTTGGGCTCAAAACCCTGTGCCTTCCCAAGGCATAGGGATATAAAATGATTTATTAAAGTTATAAAATTAAAAAAATTTATATTTTTTTTCAGTAAAGTGCAAATTGTGTTCTGGCCTTGCGAAGGCATAGGGGTTTTGAGCCGAACTTATGTTAATTTCTTCTTATTTTGAGTTTGACTCGGTTATTTATTGTAATTTCTGTTCGTTTTGGGTTTCATTTATTTATAGATGCTGATTTGTGTTAGTTTCACGCTTGGTAGATTATTTGATTTTATTTTTGCTCATTTTTTGTTTAATGGAGTTCTTTAATTTTCTTTAAAAACTTATTTTGTGGATTTTTTTTTTAATTGATCTCTAAAAAGAGTGAGAATTGTAAGAAGAAGCTTCAAGAGAAACTCGAGAAGGATGTTTAACTAAATGAAAACGCACGATGTGCATGCAGGTTATCAAATGGGTGTATCAGCAATATCTCAGGAACAGCTTAGAGTATTAAGTTGAAACTTTCAGGGCTTGTTGAGAGGGATGTTGAAGTGACCAAAAGGCACTGCATGCATACTACTGTTATTATAAGATAAGATATTTATTTTAAAAAATTACTATTACAAGCCCTGAAGGGCCGAAGTTGAATTTCAGAGAAATTAAAAAAAAATTGAAAACTGAGAAACTGGCAAAGAAAGCCAAAACGAAAAACAAAAAAATCGAAATAAAAATCATTAGTTAAAATAACATCAAGAGTGATCTTTCCCCTAGTGATTGGTATTTTAACAATTTGCTCTGCTTTTAGAGAGGAGCAAATTGAAACCCCTTAAGAAATTTTGCATCACCAACTAAAAAATTCAGGGCTAATACCGATTGAGACTAAAATCTAGAAGCGGTTTAAATCTGTGATGCTTCCCTGGCCCTTAACCAAAATATTTTCTTGAATAATAAATAGGAAAATTTAGATCAAGGAGGCACACTTGTGCCTCTATAAAGAGGCGACCCACCACAATGTTAAGCGATTTCAGGTCCTAGAGATCGCAGAGAGATGGCGGTAATTGCATTTTGTAGCCCAAGCTCAAACTAAGAAACTTGCAAAATTTCATCCTCCTCCGACTTTATCTTCATGGGGTAAACTGGGCCGGAAGTTTGGACCCTCCCACCACAGCCCCCCTTTAACGTTGTCCGATTGGGCTGAAATTTAGAGGTTAAGCTTTACTAGGGCCCGGGAGCTTATCCTCGAAATTTCAGCTCAATCCGATCACTCCTGCCCTGTTTTCAAAAACCAAATATAGCCACTTAAAATTCATCATCATCATTTCTTTTTTTTTCTTAGCCACGCCTACAGGCCACAGTTGGCAACGGATCCGGTTGAATGAGGACTCATTCGAAGCAGAATTCGACCTGTTAGGGCCTTTTGATATTTTCAGACCGAAAAAATTATCCCCCGAAGTTACATTTACGAAAAACCTTAGTTTTTTTCAAATAATACACATAAACAGGTTAGACATGCTTTGTTATGAAAATATCTCCGCGTCAATTTTCATAACAAAGCATGTCTAACCTGTTTATGTGTATTATTTGAAAAAAATACGTTTTCTAAAGAGTTAAAGAGGCTGAGTTACAAGGTCAACCTTTAAAACGTACAGGGATTAGGAGGCACAGTTGGGGGGGGGGCTGTTAAAGAGGCTGAGTAACAAGTTCGAACCTTAAAACGTACAGGGATTAGGAGGCACCCTGTACGACGTGATTTGAGTATTCAGGAATTAAAAGCCTTAACACAAGAATGTTCAAGAGGGGGGGGTTTGGGGGGCGGCAGCCCCCCAACTTCAACTCCTGACACGATCAGCTAACAGTTAGTCAAGCAATAATCAAGGAGGCACACTTGTCAAGGAGGCACACTTGTGCCTCTATAAAGAGGCGACCCACCACAATGTTAAGCGATTTCAGGTCCTAGAGGTCGCAGAGAGACGGCGGCAATCGCATTTTGTAGCCCAAGCTCAAATTAAGAAACTTGCAAAATTTCATCCTCCTCCGACTTTATCTTCATGGGGTAAACTGGGCCGGAAGTTTGGACCCTCCCACCACAGCCCCCCGTTAACGTTGTCCGATTTGGCTGAAATTTAGAAGTGAAGCTTTTCTAGGGCCCGGGAGCTTATCCTCGACATTTCAGCTCAATCTGATTACTCCTTCCCTGTCAAGGAGGCACACTTGTGCCTCTATAAAGAGGCGACCCACCACAAGGTTAAGCGATTTCAGGTCCTAGAGGTCGCAGAGAGACGGCGGTAATTGCATTTTGTAGCCCAAGCTCAAACTAAGAAACTTGCAAATTTTCATCCTCCTCCGAGTTTATCTTCATGGGGTAAACTGGGCCGGAAGTTTGGACCCACCCACCACAGCCCCCCTTTAACGTTGTCCGATTTTGCTGAAATTTATAAGTTAATCTTTACTAGGGCCCGGGAGCTTATACGCGAAATTTAAGCTCAATCCGATAACTCCTTCCCTGTTTTCAAAAAACCAAATATAGCCACTTAAAATTCATCATCATCATTTCTTTTTTTTTCTTAGCCACGCCTACAGGCTACAGTTGGCAACGGATCCGGGTGAATGAGGACTCATTCGAAGCAGAATTCGACCTGTTAGGGCCTTTTGATATTTTCAGACCGAAAAAATTATCCACCGAATTTATATTTACGAAAAACCTTGTTTTTCTATATTAGCCCATGTTAATTTTTCCCACCACAACCCCCCTTTAACGTTGTCTGATCGGGCTGAAATTTAGAGGATAAGCTTTCCTGGGGCCTGGGAGCTTATCCTCGAAATTTCAACTCACTCTGATCACTCCCTCCCTGTTTTCCAAAAACCACATATCAAGATTTTTGGGAATTTGCTTGCGTCGAAAATAGCTTCCATTTGCTAAACAACAACTACTATTGTGTTTGTAGAGTCCGTCGCTTGATACTCCAGACTGTCAGGCGGAAAAGCCGGGTTCAATTCACCATGAGAGCAACTTTTTTATATACTGAATTTAAACTTTAAAAAGAAACTCAGTTTCTTTTTTAAATTATTTGAAAAAATTTACGTTTTCTAAAGAGTTAAAGAGGCTGAGTTACAAGGTCGACCCTTAAAAAGTACAGGGATTAGGAGGCACAGTTGGGGGGCTGTTAAAGAGGCTGAGTCACAAGTTCGAACCTTAAAACGTACAGGGATTAGGAGGCACCCTGTACGACGTGATTGGAGTATTCAGGAATAAAAAGCCTTAAAACAAGATTGTACACGAGCGGGGGGTTGGGGGGGCGGCCGCCGCCACACATTAAATCCTGACACGAGCAGCTAACAGTTATTCAAGCAATAATAAGTAATAAACTGTACAAACACGTGCAGAAATTATTTGAAAAAAACTACGTTTTCTAAAGAGTTACAGAGGCTGAGTTACAAGGTCTAACCTTAAAACGTACAGGGATTAGGGAGCACAGTTGGGGGGCAACCACCCCCCCAACCCCCCGCTTTCGCAGCCTTTAAATATAAAAAAAATTCTTTAAACTGAAAGTAAGGAGCGACATTAAAACTTAAAACGAACAGAAATTATTCCGTATATGAAAGAGGCTGTGCCCTCCTCAACGCCTCGCCCTTTACGCTAAAGTTTGACTTTCTCACAACTCTTTTTTAAACAATAAAAACTTTAGCGTAAAGAGCGAGGCGTTGAGGAGGGCACAGCCTCTTTCATATACGGAATAATTTCTGTTCGTTTTAAGTTTTAATGTCGCTCCTTACTTTCAGTTTAAAGAATTTTTTTATATTTAAAGGCTGCGAAAGCGGGGGTTTGGGGGCGGTAGCCCCCCAACTGTGCCCCCTAATCCCTGGGGGGGCTGAGTCACAAGTTCGAACCTTAAAACGTACAGGGATTAGGAGGCACCCTGTAATGTTCAAGAGCGGGGAGTTTGGGGGGCGGCCGCCCCCCCACATTAACTCCGGACACGAACAGCTAACAGTTAGTCAAGCAATAATAAGTAATAAACTGTACAAAAACGTGCAGAAATTATTTGAAATAACTACGTTTTCTAAAGAGTTAAAGAGGCTGAGTTACAAGGTCGAACCTTAAAACGTACAGGGATTAGGGGGCACAGTTGTGGGGGTACCGCCCCCCCCAAACCCCCCCCTTCGCAGCCATTAAATATAAAAAAAAATTCTTTAAACTGAAAGTAAGGAGCGACATTAAAACTTAAAACGAACAGAAATTATTCCGTATATGAAAGAGGCTGTGCCCTCCTCAACGCCTCGCTCTTTACGCAAAAGTTTGACTTTCACACAACTCTTTTTTTAAACAATACAAACTTTAGCGTAAAGAGCGAGGCGTTGAGGAGGGCACAGCCTCTTTCATATACGGAATAATTTCTGTTCGTTTTAAGTTTTAATGTCGCTCCTTACTTTCAGTTTAAAGAATTTTTTTATATTTAAAGGCTGCGAAAGCGGGGGGTTTGGGGGGGCGGTAGCCCCCCAACTGTGCCCCCTAATCCCTGTACGTTTTAAGGTTCGACCTTGTAACTCAGCCTCTTTAACTCTTTAGAAAACGTAGTTTTTTTCAAATAATATTACATATAAGGGGTTTTCACCCATGGGTCAAAAAGTGCTGCCATCTATTTCTAATAACCATTTGTCTTCATTTTTTTGGTCAACTTTTGTTATTTCATTTTCTTTATTTAGAACTGAGGGTAAAGATACTAAAGAAATTAAGTCTTATTCTATCATTAGTTTTCTCTTGAACTAGAACTCAATGAGATATACCATTTTGAAAATTTCAAGAACTGACAGTTTCATTGTTGAGTTTCTTCGAAAAAAATATTATTGAGCGACTGTGCAAAAACTAGCTAAGTCCTGATTCTGTTCAAAACCGAGCTAAGTCCTAATTCGGTGCAAAAACGGGCTGGACGTGAAGTGGGCCAAAAAATTGCATAAAACTGCTCAGATTTTCTTGAAATTTATTGAGCCAGATAATTTGGGTGAAAGGAACAGAGGGAAAAAATTTTCGCCTGCTTTTAGTTCTACAACCTCTGGATTTGGTTGAAATTTGTTTAATAGAGACCTAAAAACCAAGAGAGTATATAAATGAAATTTAAAACCGTTGATCTTTACAGTTCCTGCTTTAAGTCTCATTGTTCAAGGATACCTCCCCTATCAGGAAAAGTAACTTGTAAGCAAGAATCGTATAGTATGTTCTTTTCAGGAGTGAAGGCAGTGTTGCAAACTTATCGCAAAATAAAAAATCGGTAGGTAAAATTGGTATAATTGGTAAAGTAAAGTACTCCCTAGGAAATATAGGGTAAAATTGTTGTTTTAGAGTTGTCCTGTAGCTACAGGACTAGTTTTGCATTTCTTTTTAAGCATCATTTTCAGCTTTCAATGAAATGTTTTAATGATTCTGATTTTACTGGGATTAAACAAGGGAGTTTCATCAGTTTTATTAACTGTCTACTTTATCCCTTTGTTAATCTTGTGCCTAGGGTAATGCCTCAGCACTTGGACAGTGCCTGATTTCGCATATCCGTTTTGTAAAAAAAAGAAAGGAAGAAAAAAACACCGTTATTTGAAAGTAAAATCATATTAGCATTTTTTTCTACATTTAAACCTAAGAAATGTTAGCCTAACAACCTTGCATATTTAAATAGCTGTATTCATCCAAGTTTTTAATATCATACACATGCTATTTTTCATTTTTTTTTATAAAAGCACCAAATACAAGTCTTACATTATACTTTATTATGAGCAACTCACTCAAGTTTACGCTGTTTTAAACTCAAGAACAAAACCGGTTTCTTCGTTAGTTCTTTTTCAGCTTAGCGCGAGACAAGACAAAGACAAGTGACATAATATATGGGAAATATATAATTTGGGCTATATATTTGCATATAGAAGGGGGGGGGGCAAATAAAGTATTTGGATAGTTTGAAGTTAGAAAACAATTCTTTCTAGGTATATGTCCATTAAAAAATTACAAAAGAATAGCGAGGTATCTGAAAATTTTGTTAACTATAAAAAAAATAAATTTTAATTAAATTTAATTTTTAATTTAATTGTTTTTTAAAATTTTTAAATGTTTTTTATAAATGACATTTTTTTCAAGTATTAAATACTATTATTATGTTGATGTAGTGTTTCATTTATGCTTTTTATCATGATTAAATACAAAAAAAGAAGTTTTTTTTTAACTGAAAGTAAGGAGCGACATTAAAACTTGAAACAAAAAGAAATTATTCCGTATATGAAAGGGGCGGTCCCCTCCTCAACGCCTTGCTCTTTAAGCTAAAGTGTTTTATTGTTTTAAAAAATAAAGTTGTGAGACTGAGTCAAACTTTAGCGTAAAGAGTGAGGCGTTGAAATTCTTTCCCGTCACCAATAGTATGACCCACAGTGTCATCTATTGTCATTTAAGATCCCATTGAAATTCAAGGTAAGAGAGATTTCACTGTCATTTGAAGGATTTTTCCAGAGTTTGGATGTGATAGATGCAATATAACGATCTTCACTTGCAGTAGTCATAGGACGTGTAAAGTTGAGTAAAAAGTTATCAGAAAACATAAAAATATTTTTGATTGTCTTTAAACTAATAAATATAGATTCTTATACTAACCAAACAAGGTTTTAATCGTTTTTTTTTCTATAGCGATTAGCTGTTTATTTAAGCCGAGGTTTTTCAATGAAAATTTTCACTTTCAATTGTCTTATATAAAAGATTCCTTTATTTTAAATTTGCCATTCTATACGTTAAAATGAATTATAAAGACACACAAAACTAAACTTTTTCAAATAAACTTTTATTGCTTGCTGTCCATAAGTAATAGCTAACCTGAAAACTACATATATCAAATAAAAGTATTTGATAATCTTTAAAAATCACAAAAATAAATTAAAACACCAAAAATTAATAATCAATAACTGACTAATCAAATGTAAATAACACAAATCACAGGTTTATACTTGGTTTACCTCGTATGTATGCGTTCGTGCCTTAACATATTGTAACGTGATGAGTACATTTTATTGCTCATTTTACACTGAAACTGTTTTATTCCCAAATGAAGTTCTATATGCCGTTTTAAATTCCACTTTCTAATAAATTTTTTGCTACATAGTTCACAATTAAAATTAGGTTGCTGCACAGCTGCTGGCTTGTTGGATACTGGAGTTTTGTGAGCAGCAGCTTGGTCGTACAACATATTTCGGTTGCTCTGCAAATAATGTAACCATAAAAATACTAATTTTCAGAAAAAAATGATATTACACAATATATCCTTAGATAAAAAACGTAGGGAGGAAAGAAGGTAATGTTCCAAAACCATGATGTAATGACATACAAGGCCCCAAGCGAAAATCAAGGTAAAGGCTTACAATCATGAAGTTGAAGTCCTAGCTTGACCAGTGATGACACAGCAACTGGCACAAATGCACAGATACATCTGTGGGGTTTCTGAACACATATGCGAAAAAAGACAATATATAAGATGAAGGTTTTAGATTTTATTAATTTTGTAGGTGATGAAAAAGAAGGCTCAAGCTCCATAAGAAAAGAGGTTTAAAAAGGAAAAATAAGAATTGTCTTAATAGGGTAGCTTACCCAAATGAAACGGTATATAAGGGGCACCGGTACTTGCTAAGAATCCAGAAATACACGAGAAGAGAAGTTTTGTTAATGCTAATGAAATAAAACAAAATAGGATTAAAATATAATAGTTTAGAAACAAATTTGGGATATATATTTGTACATTAGGGGGTGGGGGTAAAGCATAGCATATATTAAATACGTAACCTAACTTAACCTAACCTATGTACCTTTTCTGCCCCTTCAACTCCCAAAAAACTAAAGTTTAAATCTTTGTCACGGAGTGAGCAACACCTCACAAGTAGCAGAAACCTGTTGTTCATTAAGCATCTCGGTCTTTCTCGATGCATTCTTTCTCGCGTGTTTCTGGATTCTTAAAAAGTAAAGGGGTAATTCACAAAAATGTAGAGGGCAATGATTTTTTCAATTATACATAACCATATTTTTTCAAAACCTAAGAGAAGGGGGGGCAATTTTTTGTTTGTTTGTCTGTTTGTTTTCCAATGAAGATATCAAAAAAAAAGAAATTTGCCAAACATAGGGGAGGTACTTGCCCCTCCCCTGGCTGCATCCCCTTTGGTATATCCTTCACTTCTTTTCAAAAATGAGTTGGGCAACGCTTTTGTTGTCTCCCAAGGAACAAACATAATATACAAAAACACAAGTGTGTAGCTGAATAAACAAGCATTCAATTTAGTATTTATCATACCAAATTTAGCATGTTGTCACTGAATAACTGTATTAAATCATTAAAACCATTTGTTTTAATAAATTAAATTCAACACTATCTCGAAAATTTTCATTTTGGGATTCTGTGAATGAATTTTAACAACAAGGATAACTCCTGCGGCCCCTTCTGGGAGAGTAGGAAGCTTAATTAATAAGTCAAGCAAAAGGAAACGAAGACTCAAAAACCACAATGCGCAGCTGATAACCTTTTACCAAGCAGAAAATTCATCTCTTTTTTCGCCTTATTGCTTCTTATTATGGAGCTTAACATTAACATAATGCAAAATCTATTTTAATATTTACGGCTTTCAAGTTGAATACAAGAACAATGAGGACAAATAGTCAAACCATAAAACTTCAATAAAAAAAAATATTTTCCACATTCAATATTTACAAGCTAAACTAAAGCTCTCAAGACATTGCTAATCAACAACAGTAAATGTCACAGAAACACACAGAAAAACAATAGAAATCGTTTCATCGAATAAAATTCAGAGAAAGGTGATAGACTAAAATCAAAACAGGTTTGGGCATCGAGTTGTAAAGTTACGGGTAACGCTAAACAGTTTTACTAACATTTTTGGCATTGACAAATTACATTAAAAATGAAGAACAGAACATTTAAAGAAATTCTTTAATTCTACATCACTAAGATGTAGAAAAAAAAAAGGCCTGTTGAGAGCAATCACATACCACCGTTTTACCTTATAACTAATCCTTTGCGTTTTTTAGTTCAGAGTCGAAATTTAATAAATAGGCTAAATAGATTAATCGGTTCTTGATTCCGGGTCAATCAGTCAGTTACTCTCTTGTGTCATACAGTGTACAGCGGTAGCTAACAGGCTTTTATTTCCTGTACAAGAGCATTGATGCAATAGACTGTTCATAGCACCTTTGAACTTCGATAGGGCTAAAGCCCAGTCCACATACTCAGCAATGGCTAGATAGGATTACAACAACGTCAGTTAAAGGAAGTTTGCTGCATGTGTTAACAGCCAGCTCTGAAATACAGCTTTTCTGAAACTGGCATTATTCGAGGGGTCGTCCCCTTTCTGCTGCCTTGTATACATATTGAAGCACCATGTGTTCCGCACAGTTCCGCCACGCTAGGCACAATAACGCTTGACACACTTTCTCGATGCTTGGCATGCGCCACCTGATATACGTAATTTCTGAGGGTTGAGACCACTTGGGCATTATTGTATGCCGCTTTTTATACACCAAATCTGGGTTTAAATACTGGTGCGGACTAGGGTTACTTAAAGAGAGACTATCGACGGTGCCTTATCTGAATGCTTCTAACTTCCCAAAGAGATATTTCAGCCAACTGTCATTATCAAAAGACAAAAGAGATTGACAAAAGAGATCGGAGGGCAAATAGCCCCCCCCCGTGCCCATCGTTCCCCCACACATCCAATCAAAATTAAAATTGCCATAACTTACAACCTTCGCCCTCGGGTCTCTGGGGGGTTTGTCATCCTTAATTAAATAATTTCCAGAACTTTAGATATATCCAATCAAAATTTTTAGAAAGTCATTTCAACTACGTTGAACAAAATGGCTATCTCTAAACTTTGATTGAATGTGTTTGGGGATATGGAGGGCGTAAGAGGGGGGGTTAATTACTCTCCGTTCATTTTCAAATATTAAAAACGGCAATTTTAATTTCTAGTCGTATGAGCTCCTTTTGAAATTTCTACAACAACTTTCTAAAAAAGCTTTACATCCCCCCAGGGCATAACTTACAACCCTTGCACTGAAAGCTCTGACCATCCTAAAATACCTAATTTCCAGAACTTTCGAATACATTGAACAAAATTGATATCTCAAAATTTTGATTGGATGTGTTTGAGGAAATGGTGGGCGTGAAAGGGGGTTAGTTTTTCTTCAATCACTTTCGACTATTAAAAGGGCAATATCCCTTTCAATTTTCAATTGACTGAGCCCTTTTTGATGTTTTTACAACATCAATTTCAATAAAAACCTTACATTCTCCCAGGGCATAGCTTAAAACCCTTGCCCTGAGGGTTGTGGGGGGGATGGGTTGTCATCCTTAAAAACCTAATTTCCAAAACTTTCAACTGCGTTGAATAAACTGGCTATCTAAAAATTTTGATTGGATGTGTTTCGGGAAAAGGAGGGCGAGAGAGGGGGTTTAGTTGCCTTCAAATCACTTTCGACTATTAAAAAGGGCACTAGCCCTTTGAATTTCCAATCGAATGAGCCCTTTTTCAAGTTTCTACGACAAACATTTCGGTAAAAAACCTTATATTCCCTCGGGGCATGACTTATAACCCTTGCCCTGAAGACTGTGGGGGGAGTGTCCTGCTCAAAGGTATAATTTCCTGAACCTTAAACTGCGTAGAACAAAATGACTTTCTAAAAATTTTCATTGGATATGTTTGGGAAAATGTTGGGCTTAGAAGGGGTGTTAGTTGCCTTCCAATCACTTTCGACTATTAAAAAGGGCACTAGCCATTTCAATTTCCAATCCAATGAGTCCTTTTTGAAGTTTCTACGACGACGCGTTCAGCAAAAACCTTATATGCCCCCAGGGCATAACTTAAAACCCTTGCCCCAAGGGTTGTGGGGGTGTGTCCTCCTCAAAAAGATATTTTCTATTTGGAAATCAATTACACTTAACAAAATGGCTATCTCAAAATTTTGAGTGGATGTGTTTGGGGAGAATGATGGGCGTGGGGGGGTAGGTGCCCTCCAATCACTTTCGAATATTAAAAAGGTCACCAGCCATTACAATTTGCAATCGAATGAGCCCTTTTTCAAGTTCCAGGAAATTGAAATTGTCAGTTCCAGGAATTCAAGTTCCAGGAATTCAAGTTCCAGGAATTGAAATTGAAGTTTCTACGACAACTCCTTCGATATGAAGTTCCCGGGCATGGAGAACCAGAAAACAACACATTGTGCCCACATCGTTTTTTACTTAGGCAGCGATCGCGTGCTACCTATGATAGTCTTAACCTCATGCTTACCTTTTAATGTCACTTCATTATACGTATCATTTTACAGTTATAGCGTGTGAGGCATCCCCCTGTATAAACTATCATCCATTATTCTTGTTTTGTAACAGCTGATGCACACTTTTACATCATTGTATTATAAAACAAATCAATTAAGTCAGCCTAAATGAAGCATTAAATAAATATCAGTGCAAAACTATCCGGTTTGACACCCCCCCCCCCCCTCCTCCCTACGAATTTTATACGGCTCAGGTAAAAGTAAAAAAAATTCCCCTAGACCAATTTTTTTGAGTTTTTCAAAGTAATTTTCCCCCGAACAGTAGTCTACGATACATACTTGCCGTAGCATAATCTTTTTGGTCTTTAGACAATTTGTTGGGACAAACTCTCATCTGACTTCTAAGCATAAGTAAGAAGTGACAGCTTTATGTGCCAGGGTTCGGCCACCAAATGGCATTGTCATTTAAAATTTTAGAATCATGTTTTGGCCTCGAATTACCTTCAAATTACTTTCAGAATTGATTGACCATCCCAATTACCCTTACAGTATGCGAAAAGGTGGGAAAGTGACTGAATTTCAAAAATAAAAATACATGAGAACAGTCATCCAAGAACTTAACTGAGAATAGATTCTATATACTACTCCTACTACTAACAACTCACTGCAGCACCACGTCACCTGAGCCAAACGCAGCTACGCATGCTCCCACACCCTCCCGATCTATTCAAAGCCCCCCTCTTTACACCCTTCAAGGATGTTTCAATTTCCCCTAAATCTTTCCTTAAGACCTCCTCCCACCCCACTCAGGGACGACCTGTTTTTCGCTTGGTGCTAGATGACTGGCTGATAAAGACGAGCTTTGGAAATCTGCCGTCCTTCATACGCAGTATGTGTCCTTGCCATGTCAACCTTTTTCTCATTATAGTCATAAAAAGCAGGATTGAACCACATTTTTCGTACAGCTTACTATTTCAAATACGGTCAGCCAGATGGGTGTCAAATACTATCCGTAGACTATTGCTCTGGAAAAGATCTAACAAATCCTCCTCCGTCTTTCGGGAAGAAAACGCTTCGGGACCATACTTGATTGAATCCCCGATATTTCCTAACTTTCAAAGTTGTACATGACAGCGTAAATTTCTAATTCAAACAATCAGATTTTATTTTACTGTCCTTAGCATTCTCTTAGGGAATTTTTCTTTTCTTTTTTTTTCACTGGCAGTGCTTACAGCACTGCTTAAACTCCTTATCAGACTCACTATTTTTGTATTATCATTATTATCTTAGAAGGCGGTTTTAAGGTTTGTCTTTTATTGTCCCGAGAACTTTTATTCCCTGGATTTCCTTTCACTGTCCACCGCCCACCCTTACGGCAACACACATAAAATGACGACAATTTATGACGACACGTGACGTCAAAGTCATATTTTCGATGGGTTTAGACATAATGCTGTACGAACTTCCTCAATGAATGTAAGACCATTCATTAACCTTGAAATGTTAGCATTGTCATAAAAAAGGCTATTGGAGTTAAACATTGAGTGTGTTCCAGGTGAGACTAAAAATTAATAGTATTAAATAAACAATAATTTTTTTTCGTTCCAGGTGAAAGTGAATTAACAGATGGAACGATCGAAAATTAACCTCAAAATAAATTCTGTATTTCTTTTTTGTGAATACGGTTAACTATCGTATTTAGAATAGCCAATGTCCGAATTCATGAGAATTAATGAGTATTAATACTTCAATTTGTACTCCCTTATCGTAATTTGGGGGATTTCCATATTATATACCCACTTATTTGTCGTTTTACAATGATCACCTTGAATAGAGATTAGTCCTCTACTAGAATGCAGCTACCGTTGTAACCATGATTACAATACTCATTTCGAATAGTGATTGGTGTGTACAGTGATAACGATCACTGCGATTTCCTATTAAAGTGATCATTTTTTGCGACCACGTTTCACACGTTTGACGTTTCACTGTAAGACGATCACTCTGTTCACGTCTTACAGTGATCACTGTGTCATGGAATGGAGTTACAGTTAGCGTTCAAGATCATATTGAGTACGTTCGTAATGGAAATTATAATTTAATACGTATTTAATTTTAATTTAAATTTAATATGTATTTAATTTTAATTCAAATTTAATACAAATTAACAGCAAACCTGGAACGGTTTATTAACTAATTTCTTATACGTCTTATAATGAATATCTAAATATGGATAATTTCAACCAGTGAAGAGTAAAATATGAAAAATATGAGTGACAGGGGAGGGGGGGTATAAACACGTCTACAAAAGTCATGCACTCAGGTAATGAACTGAAAATACTTTTTTACATTAATCTAACTACTTTGGATATTTTTCTTTTTCGAAAATGTTTAAAAATTTGAACATATTCGAGAGCCCTTTGAAGCATCAAAGGGTTCAACAAAACAATTTTTTATTTCTGTTTGTGTTCGTTTAATATCAACTTTAAATTTTTTATGTCTTGGTGAACTTAAAACTGAAGTGGAAGCTTTTTATTTTCTCTGGTGAAATTAGAATTGAATTGTGTTCTTTGGTAAAATTCAGAAGAAATGTTGAACTTTTCTATCTTCTATGAAAAATTGAGCCTGCTAGTAGTATCTTTATCTCTAAAATTCTTTTTCTTACATCTCTGATCTTTTAAATATATATTCTGAACGTTTGACGTTCTAGCATACCCTAAAAATAATGAACTCTTAACAAAATAATGCATAAGATATTTTTAATGAAATAACGACATGTAGAATATTAATATAAAAATACGTTAAATACATTATTATACATTATTAGTACACTTGCGCTTCACTTTCCGTCAAATCATCTTTATATTCATTGATGATATTGTCTGCTAATGTCCTTTTTATTCTGCCTGCGATTTCACTGTCTATTGTCACATTATTTTTACAAAGATAGCAGTTTTGACATATTGACAAGATATGATTAATGACATTATTACAGGAGTATGCTTGTCTTCTTCTTGTTCTCTTTAAAATGCTAATACCGGACATATGATGATAGGATGTATCAACAGGTAATGTGTTACCAGCAACAGTAGCAAGGAGTTGTCCCCGATCATCGACAATTATTTTTAAGTTTGCATTCTCTTTGAGCACTAATTTCTCTGGTAATGTTACTCTCGCATATCCACCGTTTATACGATTGCAACTTAAAACCACGCATTTGGTGATCGTGAATATTATTCGGTGATTGGTGATATTGAGAAGAGAGTGAGTGGATGAATAGACTAGAATTTTGATGAGGTTGTTTATTAGACAGGTTTGCAATAATGTAACTAAGTAGGGATTCTTTGACATCACTTTGAAACTTAGGGAGCTTGTTAGCAAACTAACCTAAGGTACTTGGACAGCTATCTGCCCACCCGCAGTGCCCTCACTCGTTTGGTGCTGATTATGAATCGTTGAAGATATCGAGCATAATGTTGGTTGTACCATTTTATACAATAAACAACAACTGTACCCTTTTTTGGTGTCAGGAAGATTCCCAAAGTTCCTTTTTTTGCAATAAACTCCTCATCTTTGACTCCCTGAACCTGTGGCAGCTCTGTAATGCCGCAAGGCTTTTTACAATAGAAGCGGGGTATATGTAAAGGTTTATTGGTGGTAACTTCAGGGGGTTCATATGGACTGAAATCTGTTCTCCTATCGAATAATTTTGTATCCTCAAAATATACATTTTTTGATTGGCTATCAAACAGTTCTTCAACTTTATTTTCGCAATAAGATCGAACAGTTCCTGAAAAATTGTTCTGTGTTCCCATTAAATTGATTGATGGCTTTATCTCTGGGGCCCTTTTTTTCTGAAAAATAAGCTTTTTATGGAAAGCAGTAATTCTTATTTTAAGATTTTGTATATTGAAAATATCGGGCTGATCTTTGGTATTCAGCCAAGTAATAAAAAGCAAGAAAGAAATAATTTTAAAGAGGGTTGTAAGAGCCATTTTCTATTGAAAAATAATACTTAGAGAGAGACAAAAGGAGGGAGATAATGCTAAAAAAAATCTGATTAAGATTAACATCAAGATGATCTTTTTCCTTGTGGTCGGTATTTTAAATAGTTTGTATTTTAATAGAAAAAAGCAATTGAACAATATTAACAGGACTTGGGTGTACTTACGGCCGGATACTCAGCCAAAGGATTTCATCATACTCAGATAAACAAGGGCCTACGGTTATTTTGGGATAAAGGTTACTCTTAGTAAAAAAGTATACCACCACCACCCCTTGTCCAAGAGCGTGATCTGAGAGACAGAGTTTAAATAACTGAAAATAATTTATCAAAGGGTGGGATCGCAGGTCATGAGACTATGTCATGACCTGTCTCATGAGACAGGTCATAAATCTTTGGTGATAAGATCTTTGGAAAAATATCTTTTTAGAAAAAAGATTTTTTGGAAAAAGCAGGTACCAGTCATTCGTTCTGTCCTCAAAGATATCTGGTTTAATTCCAGTTAGGAGGTTTGAGCGAGGGGATTTGAAGTTGAGTTATTGAGATTTGAGTGAGGAGGTTCACCAACTTCAAACTTAGTCGATGGAAGTGATAACAGCAGCTGCATAGAGTTATCCTGGAGTAATGAAGAATTACGCATTTAACCAAACCTTAATGATTTCGCTTGTGAAATTACCAATACGAAAAGCCAAATGACAACTCAATTTTTAAATTGACAAGAAAAAATAAATTTTATATTCGATTTGACACTTTTATTGTCAATATGCGTGATTGTGGTCATACCAATTCAGGATAATGTATCTTGCTTGAGCAGGAGGTCTTCTTCCTCCCTCTTAAAGGGGTATCAGTAGCTTATTTTTTTAAATCCAACATACTGGTCAATTAAAATGAATATAGTTTATTTCTACAAACTAGTTTACCCACAGTGGTTGCAGTAAGCAGTAAATTATTTATGCACTCAAATTTTTATTTTTCTGCTGGAGGGGCAGAGTAGGGTATGTTAAGATGACCTTTTGCAAGGTCTCAAACCACAAGACGAATAGCCCCTCATGCAAAAGAACAGAAACCGGTTTTTACAGACGCACAATTTTAGCAGGGCGCAGCCTAGTGAAAAATATAAGAGTTTATAGGAAAAATCTTATGAATTCTAATATTCCTGGGTAAGGTCTGATTCCCCCTCTCAGTAAGTAGGCATCAAAGATGTTATCTAATTCTTTTCTTGGAGAACCGACATTGAAGTTCTAGGAGAGCAAAAATCGAGAAAAATTATACTTTTATCCACTAACTATGCTTTCAATCTCTTATTTCAACATTAGGGGGGATGCAACCCCCCTTCATTAAAATATGATTGGTAGGCATGACATAACAATTTAAATATAAAATGCTATCGCCAGGGATGCAGCCAGGAGTTTGCTCTGGGAAGGAACATTTAGTCGTCCAGGATGGGTTTTGGATAGCCATAAAACACCAAAAAGCACAAACTGTAGAAAAAAATCTCACAAGGCGTGAGAGTGTGGGGGTGGGGTGGGGGAAATGCAATGGCTCAAGTCTCCCTTGGTGAGTACCTTATTTCTCTGTCTGGATATGGTCATCAAAATATTTAATGTTTATTTCGGGGAACCAAAAAAACGAGTATGAAATTTTTTACAATATGGGAGTAGGGCACGATGGTATTAATTAAATTTATAATAAATTCATAACTTTTACGTTGGTGGTAGACACACTGTCAAAATCTCTTAAAGTACATGACTCATTATGCCTAAAGAGTACCCGGTTGAACTACATTAAATAGAGATGGATTAAATTAATAAATTATGGAAAGGAGTGCTAATGCATGTTTATAACTTAAAATCTACCGTACAAACTAAACAATAGAAAAAAATATAAAAAAAACCTAGAAAAAAGAAAGATGGACTTACCCACCTCGTTTCAACATTTTCCGATGATTAGAGATATCCCCGTTATTCTTTATACTTCGAAAGAATTCTTTTATTTGTACTTGTTATCTGAACCATCTTTAATTTACTGTTCTATGACCCATCTTTAGTTGCAGATCTTGGTTCAAAAGCACTGAACAGGTCATTATGAAGAGGCACTGTTATCAAATCTTGTGTCAACCGGTGCTGGCAGACTTAAGTCTAAGCATGTGTCAGCAGTAGGCAATCAATGATGGCAAACACCGACAAGGCGTTGGTTTTCTCCTGACACGCAAAGCGACGCGTGCACTCAGAGCGACAAAGTTAGTCTCAGAGTGCCTTATGATGATTCGGCTGTGAACGAAAGGACGAATCATCACTGTCATCCAAGCGTACGCCCCTAATTCCTCAAGAACTGTTGTAAAAGTTGAAACTTTCTATCAACAACTTCTATCTATAACTGATGAAGTCACAAAGAAAGATCTCCTCATAGTAATGGGTAACTTCAATGCTATCGCCGGAGAAGCCACACAGCTTGAAAGTGATGTCTTAGGCAGATTCGGTCTTGGGAGGCGAAACGCACGTGGCGAGCGTCTACTTGAGTTCTGCAGGGATAATGATCTCTTTGTTACGAGCTCAATGTTCAAACATAGAAAGAGAAGAAAGGCAACTTGGATATCCCCAGATGGAAAGACGACAAATCTGATTGATTATGTCCTCATCTCAGAACGGTGGAAGTCATCTGTCACAAATACCACCGCCTTGCCTGGGGGAAATTTCGATTCAGATCATGTCCTTGTAATGAGCACATTGGCAAAACTCCGACTGAAAACCCTTCCTGTAAAGAAAAATACGATCCCAAGACTCCGCACCGATAAACCGATGAAAGAACCCACCACTCGCACCACTTTCCTGCAGTCACTAGAAGAAAGTCTTGGTCCTATAATTTAGTCATTCCCGTCGACCATAACCCCTGACATCTTAGATGCCCTAGTTGAGAAACTGAACACAGCACTCATAGATACAGCTAAAGAAATATTAGGTCACAAACCTAAAACAGAGAAGCCCTGGATCACATATAAGATTATATATCTTTGTGACCAAAAGCGACAGGTTTGTAACAAGCAGGACCGAGAAAGTAGGGACATGTATAACCGGATACAGCGGACGGTAAACAAAAAGATTTGGACAGCCTCAGAGATTACATACGGGAGAAGTGCGAATCCTGCGAGAAGGATTTCAAATCAGGAAACAACCACAGAATGTACAAAACAGTCAAAGAACTCTCCACGAAAAAGTCCACCATCGCTACTAGCGTCCTCGACAAGGGCAGTAAGCTCCTCAGTGACAGCGAGGCTATTAAAGACAGATGGAAAAGCCACTTCGAAGAGAAACTGAATCCGCTTCTTACCTGCAACCCTAATGTGCTATTTTTTCCGGGTCCTCATATTAGCACAAAATCGATGATATTTCAAAACAAGCTATGCTTGTGGTAAGGTAAACAAAAAATTATTTTCTAAGCATTCAAAAAAATGAAGCAGCAGTGTGTTAAAGTATAAAAAACTGTGCGTGTATGTTCATAAGCATTGAGTTTACCTGGAATCAACCTCTTCAGACTAAAATGTTTTTGACAACATATCTTGGAGTGTGTTTCCAGAACAAGTTATCGAAAGGCAATTACACGATTCTGTCCTCGTTGAGACGTAGTCACAGATCTGACATATGCATTTTTGTTTGATTGAGCCTTCAAAGACTTTATTCTTCGTGTCCGTCTCCTCTTCCATTTTTTTTTCAGGAATGTAATTAAAAATTCATGAGCATCATTCTGCTGTCCAAATTTCGAAATACGGAGAAAGGCCTTTAAAAAAACTGATCATAGCTAATCTTACTGGTGATTAAATACAAAAGAAGCTTCTTCATCTGAAAGTAAGAATATACATTAAAAAAAATATTTATTTTTCCAACAAAGATATACAAATATAGGCTATATATGGTTTTTTTTAAAAACAAATGTATATTTTTGCATATATGAGGAGGGCTGCCCCTTCTTCAACTCTTTAAGCTTAAGTTGGAATTTTTGTTCCACTTCTTTAAGAACTAAAATAAAAATGGAGGAGGAGCGTGCGTAGCTGTGTTGGCCTTATTCGGCTTGGTACTGCGGTGAGTTGTTAGTAGCAGTAGTAGTTCTTTAAGAAAGAATGCTCAAACACAAGATCTGTTTAATTTGTATGGAAAGTATTTTTAAAGAAATTTAAGAATTTAGCCTAAAAAGCAAGGATTTCAGAAAGGGGGATCGGCCCTCAAATACAGAATAATATATGTTAGTTTTAAATATTAGTGGTGCTCCTTACTTTCAGCTAAAATTTGCTCTAGAAAAGTCCTTCCTCGTTAAAAATCACGCCCTCACATCTCCTTACAATTTCTTGTAGACAAAAATATTCTGCTCAGCCTAATCTTGTTCGAGACATCAATTTAATTTCTAATCGTGTTCCCAATCACTCCGGAACTCCCCCCTTCCATGGTCCTTTTTTTCCGGGTGTCCAAAACCGCTGAAAATTCCTTCCAAATATATCCACATGCTAAATCTAGTTGACAGAGGGAAAGCAAGACAGATAAAAGAATTTCATATAGGAATCCGGCAAAATCCCAAGTGTAGAATTTTCCCTAGAAAGTTCACCGTCGGAAATTTTCCTCTCCTGCAGAAAATACTCCGCATGAAAACCCACCTCAAGCACAAAATCCCTCACCCACTAAAATGTCTGCTTACTTCCCAATAACAAATACCCAATAACAAATAACAGTTGCACCCTTCATTGAAAATCTAAACAATTTTTTTCATCCTTATGACTTTAAACAAGTAACAATAATATCGATTTCTCTTACGTATTGGGAATATTTCATTGAACATATTAATTATTCTGTTAACACAGTGTTCAAGTTTTAAAAAAGCCTTTGAAGAAGAATATCACAATTCCACTTATTTTCAGTCGGCTCTGCCGTGTGATAATTCAATTTATAAAGTGTATGAATCAATTTGTCATGATAATTGTATAATCCAAATTTAACTATTGCTATTGTAGAATTTTAATTTAATTTATTGTAAAATTCAATTTGTAATTTTGTAAATATAATTCAATTTGTAAGATGTACATATTTTTGATTAAATTCTTGCAAAATTGGATTTAAAAATAGCTGAAAGTGAATTAAAGAACTCTTTTTAGAAGCTAGAATTAGGTACGTGGACTATAGACAGATAGAACTATAGTTTAAATATAAAAATGTTGTAGCATACGTACTTGGCAACAAAATATATCAGGCCTCACAATCATCTGTTTCTTGTAAAGTATTTAAATGACAACTAAATTACAAAAAAAACCCTGTCATTTTTTGTGCAATTCTCATGAATTTCTTAGTCATTTTCTAACCAATCAATAAATTTGGTTGACTGGAATAAAAACTGAAAGGCAAAAAAGGCAATAATTTGACAATGAAATAAAAAAAAAATTCTGTACTATTTCTGCAAGATCAAAAGACACACACACACGCAGACACATTATATATATATATGATCTTAACTGATCATATCTTAAGAGGTTTTTCTGCCAAAAAAATTAGTTGGCAATTCAAAAAATTTAGTTTCATGTATCATGAACTCTTAAGTAAATATACAAAAAATTATAAAGAAATACTGAATGATATTTTAATATAATTTCTCGTGCGTTTTTTTTTTTGGATGTTTGAGTTTTTAGAGGTTTCAAACAAGCTTGAGGATCTTTAAATTGGTAATTGGTTCCAGATACCAATAAAAGATACATCTGGACATGTCTTCATTTGTTCCAGAATGGTCTCTTTCAGTGACCTCTGGCATTTTATTATGGAAACATTGAAACACTTTTTGTATGTAATTTTTAATAGCTTGACTAGTATGCATGTATTTCACAGGTTTTACCTGACATAGGGTTGCCATATAGATCTTATGGTAGAGGCGCCACCGTGCTGGGTAAAGAATGTAAAGCCTCGAAACCCGTTAAGGCCGGTGGTATTTCTTCTGATGAGCCCTAAATGGAAGTTTTTACTTTGAAATATTTTGCTAGATTTAAGGTGCTTTTGCTGGTAATTTTACAACGACTTACATTTATTGATGACAACTTTGCATGGATTTGGACTTTTTTATTTGGTTGATGGTTTGGGTATACTGTTTGGTCCTAGGTAGTTGGATGGATGTGTAAGGTGAAAGCCTCGTTCAAGTGCACATTTGTCTCAATTGCTGGATTAGGACGACAGTTTTTTTGTTTTTTTTTTTTTTTTGCCAAGTAATTAACTCTTAAACATAATATATATATATATACACACACACACACATATATATATATATATATATATATATATATATATATATATATATATATATATATATATATATATATATATATATATATATATATATATATATATATATATATATATATATATATATATATATATATATATATATATATATATATATATATATATATATATATATATATATATATATATATATATATATATATATATATAATATATATATATATATATATATATATATATATATATATATATATATATATATATATATATATATATATATATATATATATATATATATATATATATATATATATATATATATATATATATATATATATATATATGAACTTGTAGGTTTCTAGAATTTTCTATTTCCAATCGAATGAGCCCTTATTTAAGTATCTACGACAAACCTTTCTATAAAAACCTTATTTGCCCCCAGGGCATAACTTACAACCCTTACCCTGACGGCTATGGGGAGTTGGCATTTCCAAAGACCCAACTTCCAGAACTTTCAGCTAGGTTGAACAAAATGACTATCTTCAATTTTGATTGAATGTTTTAGGGGAAATGAGGGACGTGAGAGGGGGGTTAGTGGCCCTCCAATTATTTTTGTTTATTAAAAAGGGGACTAGCCCTTTCAATTTCCAATTGAATGAACCCTTTTTGAAGTTCTTATGACAACGCTATGTATAATAATCCTCATAAACCTCCAGGGCATAACTTACAACCTAAGGGCACTGGGGGGCTCATCATCCTCAAAAACATTATTTCCAGAACTTTAAACTATGTTGAACAAAATGGCTACCTAAAAATTGTGATTGTCTGTGTTTGGGGAAATGTTGGGTGTGAGAGGATGGTTAGTTGCTCTCCAGTCACTTCCGACGATTAAATGGAACTAGCCCTATTTAATTGGCACTAACCCTTTCAACTTCCAATCCAATGAGCCCTTTTTAAAGTTTTTACGACCACAATTTCTATGAAAACCTTTTATGCCCGAAAGGCATAGATTACAATCCTTGTCCTGAGGGATATGGTGGGGGAGGGGTTGTCTTCCTCAAAGACCTAGTTTCCAGAACTTTCAACAACGTTGAACGAAATGTCTATCTCAAAATTTTGATTGAATATGTTTTGGGAAATGGTTGGCGTGAGAAAGGGGTTAGTTACTCTGCAATGACTTTCCACTATTAAAAAGGGCACAAGCTCATTCAGTTTCCAACTGAATGAGCCATTTTTAAAGTTTCTACGACAACGTTTTATATAAAAACCTTATATGCCCCCAGGGCATAACTTACAACCCTTGCCCTGAGGGATATGGGGAGAGTGTCCTCCTCAAAGAAACAATTTACAGATCTTTCAGTTATGTTGAACGAAATGGCTATCTCAAAATTCTGATTGGATTTGTTTGGGGAAATGGTGGGTGTGGAAGGGGTGTTAGTTTCCTTCCAATCACTTTTGGCTATTAAAAAGGGTACAAGCCCTTCCAACTTCCAATCGAATGATCCCTTTTCGAAGTTTCTACGACAACTCTTTCGATACGAAGGTTCTTGTCTAAAAGAAACAAAAAAAAACATTGTGCCAACATCGTTCTTTACTTTGGCAGCGCGGTTACAGTTCTTATGACTTAGGAATTATGTGATATCTTACATATTTTAATCCATATTCTAATACGCAAATCCAGTTTAAAGGTGTCAGAATCAGGTTTTGGCTGTTCAGGTATACTAAGTAAAACCTCCAGAAGATCATCATCATGTTTAGGTTATTACTTCAAAAAACTCTTCATTGTCATTTGAATATGTACTGAAAAAATATAAACACTTTTACTTTTATAACTTCAATATCAAATAATATTAAAATTTTGATTACTAAATATCAGTATATGTATATTGAACTGACAATGCACCTTCATTTGTATTTTTTTCAGTAAAGTGTAAATTATGTTCTGGCCTTGGGAAGGCATAGGGGTTCTGAGCCCAACTCATGTTAATTTCTGCTCGTTTTGAGTTCGACTCGTTTATTTATTGTAATTTCTGTTCGTTTTGGGTTTCATTTATTCATCGATGCTGATTTGTGGTAGTTTGAATCTTGGTAGTTTATTTGTTTTAGTTTTTGCTCATTTTTGGTTTAATGAAGTTCTTTACTTTTCTATAAAAACCTATGTTGTGGAATTTTTTTTTATTAGTTTATGTTTGTTTTATATTGACATAGTCTTTTCAGGGAAAAGAAAATTATACTTTAAATCTTGTCGTTTTTTTAAGACTTTATAATTTGGCCTGCTGTTTGTATGCGGGTGAAAAATTTTCAGCAATTTTTAACAACATACATTCTCTTAAAAATCTAGACACAAATAGTAGTGTTTAGTCTAGTTTCATACCTCCTCTAGTTGACCTGAAATGGACAACTTGATACCATTAACAAAAAAATCTGTTTACTTTCTTTGATAGCTTGGATATACTTACGCTATTTTGAATTGGTTAAATTTTAAGAGCAGAAGTAGCCCCGAAAGTTTGAACATAATACACTCAGTCGTTCCTAGAATACTGCTGAGATGCCTTATTGGGAACTAGCAATATAACAGTGCATTTGAATTTAATCTTCAGACAACATTTAGTTTTTAAACATAATGGGCAAATGGGAGGTTTGGCGAGGTAGCCGGATTAGGTGTCCTTCAATCTCTTTAGAATATTAAAATGAACATCAGCCCTTTCTATTTTCAGTCAGAAGTTCCTATAACAAATCCTTCGATACGAAATGCTCTGGTCTAAACAAAAAAATAAATAATACATTATCTTTATTATAAAAATTTCAAGCCTTCCAATCGCTTTTTACTATTAAAAAAAGCACTAGGCCTATCGATTTTCAATCGAAAAAGTTCTTTTTGAGTTTCTACGACAAAGTTTTCTATAAACAACTTATATGCCCCCAGAGCATAAATTGCAACCCTTGACATAAGGGCTGTGAGGGGGTTTGTCATCCTAAAAAACCTAATTTCCAGAACTTTCAACAACGTTCAACAAATTGTCTATCTAAAAATTTTGATTGGATGTGTTTGGGGAAATGGTGGGCATGAGAGGGGCTTTAGTCACTCTCCAATCACTTTCTAATATTGAAAAAGGCACTAACCCGTTCAATTTCCATTCAAATGAGCCCTTTTAAAGTTTTTGCGACAACACTTTCAATATAAACCTTATGTGCCCCCAGGGAGTAACTTACAACCCTTGCTCTGAGGGCTGGGGAGGTGGTCGTTATCCTCAAAGACCTAATTTCCAGAACATCATACTACGTTGAATCAAATGGTTATCTCAAAATTTTGATTGGATGTGTTTTGGGGAATGGTGGGCGTGAGAAGGGGGTTAGTTTTCCTCTAATCACTTTTGACTATTAAAAAGGGCACTAGCTCTCCCAATTTCCAATTGAATGAGCCGCTTTTGAAGTTTATACGACAACGCTATCTATGAACACCTTGTATGCCCACAGGGCATAACTTTACAATCTTTGCCCTCGGGGTTTTTTAATCCTCAAACACATAATTTCCAGAACTTTCAACTACGTTGAACAAAATGGCTATTTCTAAACTTATATTGAATGTGTTTGGATAAATGATGGGTGTTAGAGGGGGTTTAATCACTCTCCACTCACTTTCGGCTATTAAAAAGGGCAATAGCCTATTTAATTTAAAACCAAATAAGCCCCTTTTGAAATTTCTTCAACAACTTTCTATATAAACTTTATACGTCCCCAGACCATAACTTACAACCCTTGCACTATGGGCTTTGAAGAGGTTATCATCCTAATAGACCTAATTTCCAGAACTTTTAACTACGTTGAACAAAATTGATATCTCAAAATTTTGTTTGGATGTGTTTGGGGAAATGGTGAGCGTGAGAGGGGGGTTAATTTCCCTTCAATCACTTTCGACTATTAAAAATGCAACTAGCCCTTTCAATTTCCAATTGAATGAGCCCTTTTTGAGGTTTCTACAACATCGCTTTCTACAAGGACCTTATATGCCCCCAGGGCATATAACTTACAACCCTTGCCCTGAGGGCTATGGGGGAGAGGGGTTGTCATCCTTGAAGACCTAATTTCCAAAACTTTCAACTAGGTTGAATAAAATGGCTATCTAAAAATTTTGAATGGATGTGTTTGGGAAAAAGCTGGACGTGGTAGGGGGGGTTAGTTGCCGTCAAATCCCTTTAGATTATTGAAAAAGGCACTAGCCCTTTTAATTTCCAATCGAATGAGCCATCTTTCAAGTTTCTACGACAAATATTTCAATAAAAACCTTATATGCCCCCAGGGCACAGCTTGTAACCCTTGCCCTGAAGACTGGGGGAGGAGTGTCAAAGGTATAATTTTCAGAAGTTTCAACTGCGTGGAACAAAATGGCTATATCAAAATTTTAGATTTGTTTGGAGAATTGATGGGCGTGGAAGGGATGTCAGTGGCCTTCCAATCACTTTTGACTATTAAAAAGGGCACTAGCCATTTCAATTTACAATCGGTTGAGCCTTTTTTGAAGTTTCTGCGACAACGCTTTCTTTAAAAACATTATATACCCCCAGGACATAACTTACAACCCTTATCATAAGGGCTGTGGGGCGTGTCATCCTCAAATACGTTATTACCAGAACTTTAAGCTACGTTGAACAAAATGGCTATCTGAAATTTTGATTGGACGTGTTTGGGGAAAAGGTGGGTGTGAGACAAGAGTTTATTAGTTAGCTGCCCTCCGATCAGATTCGACTATTAAAATGTTTCTAGCCCTTTGAATTTCCAGTCGAATGAATCTTTTCTGAAGTTTCTACGACAACACTTTCTATAAAAACCTTATATGCCCCCCAAAGCATAACTTACAATCCTTGCCCTGAGCGCTGTGAGGGAGTGTCTTCCTCAAAAACGTAATTTACATGAGGAAATCAACTATGCTGAACAAAATAGCTATCCCAAAATTTTGATTGGGTGTGTTTCGAGAAATGGTGGGCGTAAAAGGGGTGTTAGTTGCCTTCCAATAACTTTCGACTATTAAAAAGGGCACAAATCACTCCAATTTCCAATTGAATGAGCCTTTTTCGAAGTTTCGACGACGACTTCTTCGATACGAATTGCCCTGGTCTAAAGGAAAAAATAATAATTAATACATTGTGCAAACATCGTTCTTATATGCCCCCAGGGCATAACTTAAAACCCTTGCCCTGAGGGTTTTGGGGGACTGTCCTTCTCAAAAACATAAGTTATATCGGAAAATCAACTACGCTGAACAAAATGGCTAATTCAAAATTTTGATTGGATGCGTTTGGGGAAATAGCGGGGGTGGAAGGGGTGTTAGTTGCCTTCAAATCACTTTCGACTATTAAAATGGCACAAGCCGCTACAATTTCCAATCGATCGAGCCCTTTTCGAAGTTTTTGCGACAACTCCTTCAATACAAAGTGCCCTGGTCTAAAGGAAAAAAAATAAATAAGTAAATTGTGCCAACATCGTTCTTTACTTAGGCAGCATGATTTCGCTGCCTATGATTATTTGTTGTTCCTTTGTTTATAGCTAATTATTAGTTTGTAGGTGGGTTTTATGTGCCCGCCATGTCGCAAGTGCTTTTTGTATCTTTCTTGGGGCGGGTATTGGAATGTTAGTTAAGTGTATTTTGATGTTGAATAAAATGAACTGAACTGAACTTATAAAATTATACATTGTATTTATATGTTTTTGTTTTTTTCATTTTGTAATATAAATATCTTTATTTTCAAAATTGTATTAATACAATTTTTTCTGTCAAGTTCTCTTTATATTTGCTGTAATGAATCACTAAGTCATAAATTGGTGTGACTTTTCTTTGTTTCAAGTGTTAAATAACATTTGAAACCTTTTATTTATTATAACAGGAGCTAATATACTCATGTCATAATAGACAAAATGGACAAAAAGATGCTTTGGTATCGCTAAATAGAAAAACAAGTAACACTGATATATATAAATATGTATATATATATATATATATATATATATATATATATATATATATATATATATATATATATATATATATATATATATATATATATATATATATATATATATATATATATATATATATATATATTACTGGTTGAAATGTGTATTGGTTGAAAAGTATTTTACTCATCACTGGTTGAAATGTGTCGGTCCCAAGGGCCCTGCAATTATTTTGACCAAAATATTTGCCTGATTTTTATTCCAATAGCATAAAACCTGCCCACTTTTGAATTAAAATTTATTTATGAAAGCCTTTGATTTAAAATTAGCTATTTGCAAAATTTTCAGCTCATAAACCAAGGATTGCTGGAAATATGTTTTTTTCTCCTTTTGACCATTCTAAGGTCAAACCAAAGGGCTTTCGGGAGTGCAAAGGTGTTGAGAGGGTGGCTAGATTCTTAACATTTATTTCTTTTAGATCGTGACCTTTTTGTTTCAGCGCCCACTGGTAGTGGAAAAACAGTCATTTTTGAATTAGCAATGTTAAACATGATCCAATGTGGGCTGGTATCAAATGGAGGAAAAGCTGTGTATGGTAAGTTTTTGTTATTAATTTCAAACCTGAAATAATTAGTAGAATGGTTTATAGAAACGTTTGCTATTTCAGCTTTTTTTAATCATTTAAAAACAGTAAAAAAATTGTTTTACTAACTTCTGGTTGCGTCCTTGTTTAGTGATAATAGATTTTTCAGAAGTAGCGTTACAATCCATGAATTTCTACCTACGTGACGCAATGTCATATGGAAAGTGAGGTTTCCAAAAGAGTCTAAATTCTAATCTATTCCCAACACTAAACGAAATCAAAACAATAATTGCAACGGAAAACGTTTTATCTCATAAAAAAAGAAATTATACTAAAAATTCAATAACTATAATACAATTACGTCAAGTATAGTTAAATTAAGTTAGAACGTCTATAAAAATCTAAAAATGTCGGAGAGTAAAGGCGTTATTTTTTTACATTATTTTGAGTCTATATTGTCGCTTACGGTTACTCCTTAAACAAAAAGACGAAAAGGAATACATTAAATCGTTATTGTGTAAACATAAATACGAAGAGAACGTACGACGTTGTATAATGACGCAAAACACAGTAGAACATGTCGTGGCGTGGTGGAGCTTAATGTCGTAGGATGGAATCTGGTACGTTATGATGGACTTGGATGCGGTACGGCGCCGTGTGAAGCAACAGAATCTAACGTGGGGGAGTATGATTTAGCTGGATGGAGTGTGGCAAAACTTTGCGCAGTGGGAAACGGTGTTCCACCGCAGAATATGATAGCCTGTGGTGGAAAGAGTCGCATTGAAAAGATGATTTAAAAGATGAAAGCCAATAGCCCAAAGCCTATTGTGCGGTGGAACATGGCTAACATTGGTGGACCATCATGGATGGTAATGCAGTGGGGTAAAACATGGCTCGGCTGCAGAGAACAAATGCAAGAAGAGAGCCATTGCTAAGGAAGACTGATTCCTGGTAGTACAAACTGAGATAGCTTCGTTCAATTCGTATCATGTTAAAATTTGATTCTACTGGTTGAACAGTGATAATACATCTTCAGACTGTAGTCTCAACTATTTAGGTCGCATTATAGTGGTCCACTTCGTATTCACGATTTCCCGCACCAACTTAAAGTATCAAGCCATAATATCTTTCAGAACAAGGTAAATCCATTCTTTTCATGGTATTAATTAAAAAACTTTCCGCAAAATAGGGTTTTCAAAGAAAAGTAGAGAACTCCATTAAACAAAAAATTTGCACTCTCACTGAAAAAAATATAAATGTTTTTACTTTTATAACTTTAATGAATCAAATAATATTAACATTTTAACTACTAAATATCAATATATGTATATTAAACTGACAATGCACATTCATTTTTTTTTCAGTAAAGTGCAAAATATGTTCTGACCCTGGGAAGGCATTGGGATTTTGAGCCCAACTTATGTTAATTTCTGCTCGTTTTGAGTTTGACTCGGTTATTTATTGTAATTTCTGTTTGTTTTGGGTTTTATTTATTTATCGCTGCTGATTTGTGGTAGTTTCACGCTTGGTAGATTATTTGATTTTATTAGTTTGGGCTGCTATTTGTATGCTGGAGAAAACTTTTCAGCAATTTTTAACAACATACACCCTTTTAAAAATCTGGACACAAATAGTAGTTGTTAGTTTTTGTTTCATACATCCTCTAGTTGACCTGAAATGGAAAACCTGATACCATTCGCAAAAAGATCTGCTTACTTTCTTTGATAGCTTGGATACACTTACGCTATTTTGACTTGGTTAAATTTTAAGAGCAGAAGTAGCCCCGAAACTTTGAACATAGTACCCTCAGTCGTTCTTGGGATACTGCTGAGATGCCTTAGCCTATTGGGAATTAGCATTAACGCAGTTTATTTTGATTGAATCTTACGGCAACATTTAGTTTTTAAAAACGTAAAGGCAAATGGGAGGGTGGGCGTGTGAGGGGGATTAGTTGCCCCCCAATCACTTTCGACTATTAAAAAGGGCATCAGCCCTTTCTATTTTCAATCGATGAGCCCTTCTCGAAGTTCCTAGGACAACTCCTTCGATACAAAGTGCCCTGGTCTAAACAACAACAACAACAACAAAAAATCATACATTATACCCACATCGATCTTTACTATAAAAATTTCAAGCCTTCCAATCACTTTCGACTATTAAAAAGGGCACTAGGCCTTTGGATTTCCAATCGAATGATCCCTTTTTGAGTTCTACGACAACGCTTTCTATAAACACCTTATATTACCCCAGGGCATAAATTGCAACCCTTACCCTAAGGACTGTTATGGTGGTTGTCATCCTCTAAGACATAATTTCCAGAACTTTCAACTACGTTAAACAAAATGGCTATCTCGAAATTTTGATTGGATGTGTATGGGAAATGGTTGGAGTGAGAGGGGCGTTAGTCGCTCTCCAATCACTTTCAACTGTTAAAAAAGGCACTAGCCATTTCAGTTTCTAATCAAATGAGCCCTTTTGAAGTTTCTACGACAACGCTTCCAATAAAAAAGCTTATACGCCCCAGGGCATAACTTACAACCCTTGCCCTGAGGGCTGGGGGGGGAGAGGTGGTCATCCTCAAAGACCTAATTTCAAGAACTTTCTACTACGTTGAACAAAATGGTTATCTGAAAATTTTGATTGGATGTGTTTGGGGGAATGGTGGGTGTGAGAGGGGGGCTAGTTACCCTCCAATTACTTTCGACTATGAAAAAGGGTAATTTAAATTTCCAAACAAATGAGTCCTTTTTGAAATTTCTACAACAACTTTCTATATAAACCTTATATGCCCCCAGGGCATAACTTACGACCCTTGCACTGATGGCTTTGTGGGTGTTTGTCATCCTTAAATACATAATTTCTAGAACTTTCAACTACGTTGAACAAAATGGTTATCTCTAAATTTCGATGAATGTGTTTGGAGAAATGGTGGGCGTGAGAGGGGGATCAATTACTCTCCACTCACTGTCGACTATTAAAAAGGGCAATTTAAATTTCCAATCAAATGAGCCCATTTTGAAATTTCTACAACCACCTTTCTAATATACACCGTATATGCCCCAGAAGCATAGCTAAAACTCCTTGCACTGAGTGCTCTGTGGGGGTTATCATCCTAAAAGACCTAATTTCCAGAACTTTCGACTACGTTGAACAAAATGGGTATCTCAAAATTTTGATTGGATATGTTTGGGGAACTGGTGGATGTGAGAGGGGGGTTAGTTGCCCTTCAATCACTTTCGACTATGAAAAGGGCACTAGCCGTTTCAATTTCCAATTGATTGAGCCCTTTTTGATGTTTTTACAAAATCGCTTTCTATAAAACCTTATATGCCTCTAGGGCTCAATTTACGAACCGTGCTCGTAGGACTGTAGAGTGAGGGGTCTTTATCCTGAAAGACCCTATTTCAAAACTTTCAAATACGCTGATAAAATGGTTATCTAAAAACTTTTACGGGTCACTTTTGGGGAAAAGTTTGGCTTGATAGGGGGGGTAGTTGCCCTCAAATCACTTTCGACTATTAAAGAGGGAACTAGCCCTTTGAATTTCCAATCGAAAGAGCTCTTTTCAAGTTTCTACGACAAAGATTTCAATAAAAACTTATATGCTCCCTGGGCATGACTTATAACCCTTTCCCTCAAGACTGTGGGGGGAGTGTCGAACTCAAAGGTATAATTTCCTGAACTTTAAACTGCGTGTAACAAAATGGCTATCTCAAAATTTTGATTTGAGGTGTTTGGGAAATGGTGGGCATGGAAGGGGTGTTAGTTACCTTCTAATCACTTTCGACTATTAAAAAGGGCACTAGCTCTTTGAATTTCCAATCGAATGAGCATTTTTTGAAGTTTCTACGACAACGCGCTCTATAAAAACCTTATATGCCCCCAGGGAATAACTTACAACCCTTGCCCTGAGGGCTGTGGGGGAGTGACCTCAAAAATATAATTTCTATCTGGAAATCAACCACGCTGAACAAAATGGCTATATCAAAATTTTGATTGGATGTGTCTCGGAAAATGGTGGGCGTGGAAGGGATGTTAATTGCCTTCCAATCACTTTCGACTATTAAAAAAGGCACAAACCCTTCCGATTTCCAACTAAATGAGTCTTTTTAGAAATTTTTACGACAATTTCTTCAATACGAAGTGCCCTGGTCCAAAGGAAACAAAAAATTAATAATACATTGTGCCAGTCATTCTTATATGCCCCCAGGGCTATAACTTAAAACCCCTGCCCTGAGGGTTGTGGGGGAGTGTTCTCCTCAAAAACATAATTTCCATGTGGAAATCAACTACGCTGAACAAAACGGCTATCTCAAAATTTTGATTGGATGTGTTTGGGGAAATGGTGGGCATGGAAGGGGTGTGTGCTGCCTTCCAATCACTTTCGACTATTAAAAAAGGCACTAGCCGTTCCAATTTCCAATCGAATGAGCCCTTTTCGAAGTTCTACGACAACTCCTTCAATACGAAGTGCCCTTGGTATTGAAACAAAATAATAATAATACATTTCTTTGCTTAGGCAGCGCGATTGTGCTGCCTATGATTTAAAGGTAAGTAAAGAGGGACCCTTGTTAATAGGGGTCAAAACTATAAAAATGGAATTTTGATACCAGTATGTAAAGTAAGAAAGTCTATTTATTTATGCTGGATCCAAACAAACCAAATTTGTTTATTCATCATCATTTACCCATCAAAAGTGGTTAGCATGAGCATGTTTCATGCAAAAAAATTGTTGTTTTTTTGCGAATTAAAAACACGACGATAGCCAATAATTTAGGCAACGTGATGTGACTATATTCTGGTGGGCATTACTCTGCCTAAAATGAACTCATTAGTTTCCCTCGGTTCACACTGGTATATTTTTTTTTCTGTATATATATATATATATATATATATATATATATATATATATATATATATATATATATATATATATATATATATATATATATATATATATATATATATATATATATATATATATATATATATATATATATACTGAAAACGCCTTACTGATAACGGAAGCAGGATACATCGCAGATGCATAGTGCGCTCAAAAACGTATTATGTTACTGCGTTATATAGCCTGAAAATCTAGTATTACATATATATAGGTTACCATATAGATCTTATGGTAGAGGCGCCACCGTGTTGGGTAAAGAATGTAAAGCCTCGAAACCTGTTAAGGCCGGTGGTATTCTTCTGATGAGCCCTAAATGGATAGGTTTTACTTGGAAATTTTTTGCTAGATTTAAGGTGCTTTTGTGGGTAATTTTACAACGACTTGGGTATACTGTTTGGTCCTAGGTAGTTGGATGGATGTGTAAGGTGAGAGCCTCGTTCAAGTGCACATTTGTCTCAATTGCTGGATTAGGACGACAGTTGTTTTTTTTTGGTTTTTTTTTTTTTTTTTTTTTTTTTTTTTTTTTTTTCCAAGTAATTACCTCTTAAACATAATATGAATCCAGGTTGGATCTAGTGCTGGTGGAGGAATCATAAAAATTCCTCCCCGACGGACCTTAACCCTGGTCCAGGTTTTACCTGAAATTGATGATTATTTGGTTAATTTATCATTTATTTTAAAAAAGATTTTAATATAATTTCTCGCAGTTTGAGTTGCTAGGGGTTTCAAACAAGCTTGAGGAGCTTTAAATTGGTAATTGGTCCAGATACCAATAAAAGATACATCTGGATGTGTGTTCGTTTGTTCCAGAATGGTCTCTCAGTGACCTCTGGGAGTTGATTGTGGAAGCATTGAAACACTTTTTGTATGTAATTTGTAATAGCTTGACTGGTATGCATGTATTTCACAGGTTTGACCTGACATAGGGTTACCATATAGATCTTATGGTAGAGGCGCCACCGTGCTGGGTAAAGAATGTAAAGCCTCGAAACCCGTTAAGGCCGGTGGTATTCTTCTGATGAGCCCTAAATGGAAGGTTTTACTAGGAAATATTTTGCTAGATTTAAGGTGCTTTTGGGGGTAATTTTACAACGACTTGGGTATACTGTTTGGTCCTAGGTAGTTGGATGGATGTGTAAGGTGAGAGCCTCGTTCAAGTGCACATTTGTCTCAATTGCTGGATTAGGACGACAGTTTTTTTTTTTTTTTTTTTTTTTTTTTTTTTTTTTTTTTTTTTTTTGCCAAGTAATTATCTCTTAAACATAATAAGATATTGTCTTGTATTAATAGTATATGAATATTAATGGTCGTATATTTGTCATATACTAATGGGTGTCTGAAAAATACAACTAATTTCTCAGTTACATAGATTCTTTGGTTTAAAAAAGGTTCAGGTCAAAATAACGGATGCGTTTTTTTAACGGCTCAGTTGAAACATTTCGACGCAGCCGTTAGACCGCTATGACGCATAAACTTGTTGCAAAAAATGGATGAAATCTGACGAATTATGCTAAATCGACTATTTTTGTGTGAAAACGCAGCGGTGTGAATCAAGGGTTAAAAGGGATTTAAGCAGCGTTGCGACTTCTACGGGTTTTTCAGGAGACCCTTCAACACAAAAGAAAATCATGACGATCGCCGAGGTTTTACAGACTTTTTTTAAAAGGAAATGCGAAATGTTGGATATGAGCTCAACTTCCTAATTTGTAGCGATCTTTGCAATTAGTATCGATAAATACTGCATTAATCTATACTGCTTTATTACTTCAGCATAGGTAGGAAAAGCAAGAAAAACTGAATTCAAGGACCCACTCTAAAATTGAGGAAGTACAAAGGAAGAAAAAAGAAGTAGAAATATTCGTCTCTCCTCAAAACAATGGGGTTTTTTCGGGGCCATTGAACAAGCTTACTCCTGATTCTTTGGTCACTTTTCCCTGGCTCTTTGACTCATTCCTGACTTTTCTGTCGGTTAAAGTAATCCAACTTAGCAATAACATTAAATTTATTAGAAATCATCACTACAAAAATACTAAAAACAAATGATTAAGTATCCATCAGTTCGAAAAAATTATAACTCCAAGTCTAATGAATAAATACGTATTTATTCCTCTAACATTTTGTCGCATATTTAAAGCGTTTATTTGCCAATTTGGCTGTTGGTGGGTTTTTTTGTGGGGGTCGTCTTGCTGGTCCTTGACCTTGTTTGTTGTATATGAGCTTCTTCTGATTGTGAGAACCTAGGCCACCAGTCTTTCTGGTGTGTTTAGCCTTATGTGGATGGTAGTTTCTTCTAAAATCCCTGTTATTGAGTTTTTCTTCATACTTTTGTAAAACACTTGGCCTTTAGATATCGAAGATTCATGGGCGTTAATAGTTCTGAAATTTCTTCATAAATCACGGCTATTGGATTCTTTGCTGTGCTTTTGTCCTACATTGACAGGAGGCCAAAGTATTTCATATATGCTCAGTTTTTTATGTGATTGGTTTGGCAATTTGGCGATCAATCAATAATTCAAAATCTTCGGAGTCACAATTGTTTGGGTATCTAACCCACTGCGGTTTCATCTTAGTAGTGATGTTAGTATAACTGGTCAAATTACATTATGTTATTTTCATGACTTCAATCATCTTTCTCGCATTTCCATTATTGTAGGCTTGGTAACTGTCAAATATCAAGTTTCTACTCAGCTCTTCGTTTTTAGCACAACTGTCCTGTCCAGTTTTAGCAAGGGAGCTATGGAATATCTCTTCAAAGTTAGACCCTGCTGATAAATCTGCTTCTGA
The DNA here is from genome assembly GCF_049724085.1 of Artemia sp. Qi Xiang Cuo. Taxonomy (NCBI): domain Eukaryota; kingdom Metazoa; phylum Arthropoda; class Branchiopoda; order Anostraca; family Artemiidae; genus Artemia; species Artemia sp. Qi Xiang Cuo. The sequence goes on from NW_028297432.1 coordinate 1,709,830, forward strand.
TTTAATATGCTTTTGCAGATTCAGCGTTTCATGGACTGTAGCTACCTCGGCTACTACTATTATTGCTTATGCTCTTACAGATGAACTGAATCAAAAGAGAGTAAGTGCATCCAGGTTGTCAAAATAGTATAGATACAGTGTTTTAGAAAGGGTATTAAGTTTTATTTCTTAGGGAAACTTGAAGAGGTGTAAAAATAAATCAAGGGATACGATGTGTGTCCAGATTTCCAAAAGGGTGTATGTTATTGGAAATTGTTGAACAATTTTGTCGGTCATATAAATAGTAAGCCATAATATGAATTCTTATATTAACAAACGAAAAGATTAAAAATATTATTTTCTTTACCTATTAAAAAGACTTATGTCAATAAAAAACAATAAAAATAAAATAGCCAAGACCCAGAGTGTTTTTTCACAGCTAAAAAAAGTTTGAAGAATAGGAAGATAAGTCTGCAAACCAAGATTAGAATATTGGAATCTACAGTGATGACAGTGGCCAAGTATGGTTCTGAAGCATGGGCGCTCGGAAAAACGGAGGAAGATTTGTTAAATGTTTTCCAGAGAAATTGCCTACGGATGGTTTTGGGTACCTAGATGGCAGACCGCATCTCAAACATTAGGCTGTACAACGACTGTGGTTCAATCCTGTTTTCTAGGGCTATAATGAGGGAAAGCTTTAGATGGCTTGGGCAAGTTCTACGGATGAAGGCTGACAGCTTGCCAAAGATTGTCCTTCTCGGTCGACCGTTTAGGGCCATACGGAAAGAAGTTAATCCCCGGGTAGTTTGGGGTTATGTTATAAGGAAAGATTTAAGAGAAATGAGAACTTCTTGGGAGGATGTAAAGAGGGAGACTTGGAAGGCTCCCTTCTTGGGAGGTGTTAAATAGATTTGGATACAGGAGGAGCGTACGTAGCTGTGTTGGGCTCAGGTTGCTTGTTGCTGCAGTGAGTTTTTAGTAGTGTATGTAGTAATGGAAGATAAAAGCATGCATAACGAGCCCATTCTGCACGAGTTAAGTCGGTTTATTCTTATTTCAAATTGAACGATTTTAAATTCGCTACATTATTTGATATGCAACATTCGTATCTCTGTAATGGAATAGCGGCAAAAGTTTTCGAACTAAGATTTGTAATTTTCTAACATAATTTATTTTACCAAGGGAGAGGAGGAAGGATATAAATTTAAAGATAAAAAAATAGAATTATATTGAAAATCATATAAGAATACAACATATTTTTTTCATCTGGTCATATTCAGAGAATTGGAAATTTGGTGCCCTGGAGCTGGCTTTGTACGCAAATTCCTATAAATAGGGTTACCTTCCCCTTCGATGTGTCAGGACCATCACCGTGAGGGACCTTTTTATCCCAACCCAACCACTTCCACCCATTCTGACAGGACCCAATTTTGCGTGATTTTACTAAGGGTAAAATTCTGGACGGGTTTCATGCTATCTTGGAAAGTATCTGAGGAAGGTGTACACAGCTTTTAGGAATGGATTCCATAGTCTCAACTATGCCCTGGAAGGTCTTTTGAAGACCTTCCAGGAGAAAGTCCTTCTCCACACCTTTCCCTCTAAATTACATTGACCTTTGATAACATGGGATAAATTTATATTATACAAGTGAAACTTTTAGAATAGATCAAGAGTGTGAGTGAGGTCCACGGAAAGTATGATGAGCCTTGTACTTTTGTTAAGCCCTGATTTGTATGGCCTCAAAGAATTTTTGAAAATGTTTCTTAGTTAAAAAAAAAAAAAAAATCCAGTATGGCTGAAAATCTTACTCAATTCATCGGAACTGTGTTTCCAAGATTGGGTATCGAAGCTTAGTAGACTCAAACCAAAATGAAAGGAATTTTTTCCATAGTTAAGAACTGTCTTGTATCCAATTCTGCAAGAGTATTTTTGCTTATGTGCATGTGAATGAAATCCCGTTTAAGTGAATTCTGTTCAATTCAATCTATTTAATTGAACCCTCGTTCCATCAAGAACCTGTTTAACTCAACATCCGTTTACTCAATTTCCACCCAACTCATACTCCGTGTAACACAACACTCATTCTACATATACCCCGTGTACTTCAATCCTCATTTAACTTTACCCATATTTAAGCAGCTTAATAAACCTAACCTAGGGCTTAAATTGTACGGGGACTGAGTTGAATGGGGGTTGAATTAAATGAGGGTTGAATTACACAGATGTTAAGCTGAATGAGGGTTGAGTAGCACGGGGGGTTGAGCTGAATGGAGATTGAGTTAAACGAGAGTTCAGTTAAAGAAGGGTTGAGTTGCATGAAGGTTCAGTTAATTGGGTTGAGTTGTTAGTCCAATGCAATGAAAGCTGTAAGCGAAAGGTTCTTACGCACAGGGAGGGGTTTTGGGCTTCTGCTCTCCCAAGATTTCCTAATTTCAATGGCTATATCCATATCTTGTAAGAATTTTATAAGTTTTGCCTGTCTCCTTTCTTTGCTATTTTTACCTTTTAAAACGCTCCCCCACCACCACCCCGTGTATCACGAAACAAAATTGTTTGAATACGTCTGACTCTCAGCATAATGAAAACAACTGTATCATTAATTTTCTCGAATGTGTTATTCTCCTGTTGGCATATGTTTTACTCAGTGTCTTGTTCGTTTATTTTTGCTAGTTTTAGATTCAATAATAATACTGTTCTTTAAAAAAAAGGTAAAAATACGCACGGTATCTTACCAATGAATAATGAGCTTTGATGTTTGATGATGTTGTTGATGCTTGCACAGCATGGTAATTCAAATTTTTTTATAAGACTGTGAATTTTAAATTTAGTAAAAGAGGAAAAGATATATTTATATATATATAAGAGGAAGAGATTTCTTCTTTATAGCTATTTTAAGGGGACGACTTGAATATAACTTTGTTTAAGTTCTTAACTTCTCATGGTCAATAAGAAATAAGATAATGAAAGCTGAGACCGCTAAGGTGGTTCTTTTGTGAACTAATATTTTCTCTTTAGTCTTATGAGAAGTTAGACCTTATTAGATGGGTAACCATGAAATAGAGCTGTTCAGTATTGCACTTTTTTTTTTAGAGAATAGCTTGCTGAGTTTCTTTTAGCCAAGTACACTAAAATGAAATCTTTTTACTATCAGTCAAATTTCTTTTCTATTACAGTAGCGCCAATAAAAGCACTATGCGCAGAGAGGTACAGAGATTGGTCTGTTCGTTTTGGATCATTGGGGTTTCGATGCGTCCAAATTACAGGTGATCAAGCTACCGTAGATGAAACGGAATCCTTCAAATATGCTAATTGTATCATAACTACTCCTGAAAAATTTGATTCCCTTTCTCGTCGTTATCTCAGAGACAATATTCACGACGTGAAGCTTTTTATGATAGATGAAATTCATCTAATAAGGTAAGATTCGTATTTGTTAAATTTTGAAGGTTTGTGTTTGAATTGGGAACTAAAGGGAGGTGGCGTAAGAGAGATGAATAGAGAGACATAGAGATAAAGGGTGAAAATCAGATAGAAAGAGGGAGAAAAAGAGAGAGAGAGAAAGGAAGTAAGAAAGAGAATCATATAAAGAGTTACTGACCATACGCAATCAAATAGAGTTTGTCACAAAGGTACTACTGGCTTATATGTCGCTGTGTTGCCCGTCAGTGGGCTTTGTGGGCTTAAGCTTCGTGCTTAAAAAAAAAAAAAAATAATGAATAACTGCTCTATTCGAATTATTTTTTTTTAACCACGAAGCTTAAAAAATCGTTTACTTGTAATGACAACTCATAACAACATCATAAATTATCTTCAGAATGTGTTGTTGGGCCAGTGCCAACAAAGTAGTACCTTTGTCAGTACTTTTGTAGGTACTGATTTTATTCTTCATGATTAATACGAGAATGTCTTCGTCCCCTTTGTAACTGTCTTGCATTCTTGTTCTATTATATTTTATTATTTATAGATAATAAAGACAAAGAAAGAGATTCCCGTTTTCTTACCTTATTAGCAAGACAGTTACAAAGGAGACGAATACATTCTCGAATTAATCATGAAGAATAAAATCAGTATAGCTTATAGTAACACGTACTATGTTACGGAACACAATAGTAGTACTACTTTGTTAGCCATACCATAGTATTAGGTACTACTGGCTTATATGTTGCTGTGTTGCCCTTCAGTGGCCTTTATGGGTTTAAGCTTCATGCTTAAAAAAAAAAAAAAATGAAGAACTGCTCTATTCGAATTATTTTTTCCAGCGAAAAAAATCGAGGACCTGTATTAGAAGCTGTCGTCACAAGAATGAAATTGCTCGCTTCTCAGCTTGGCTTTTGTACTAGGTTTATTGGAGCATCAGCAACCATCCCTAATGGAGAAGACTTTGTTCACTGGCTGAATGGTGACCGAGGGACAGGAAAGCTAATAAGGTAAAAAAAAAAAACGGGAACCTCTTTCTTTGTCTTTATTATCTGTAAATAACAAAATACAATAGAACAAGAAAGCAAGACAGTTACAAAGGGGATGAAGACATTATCGTATTAATCATGATGAATAAAATCGCGGTAGATCTCATGCTGAAGGAATTAGGTTAACGTCTTTTATAGCAATAATTTCGTTAGTATACTTTTATTTAGATGTGAGACAATTTTAGTCCGTTTTTCGATATATCACTATTTTCTGATGATATATCTCTTACTCACTTTCTCTCTCTCTCTCTCTAAAAAAAATAATAATAAAAGGAAAGCCTAGTACTTTCTTCACCAAACTCTGATATCAAGCTATTTATTTAAATATTTGTCTTTTACTTTATAGTTTTTTAAAATAAATAATTTGACATATTAGATTAATTAATCTTTTAAGTTTTATGAAATAGCCCTTATCTTACTGTACTATTTTAAGAACGGCGGTTCTCTATTAGCTCTTTATTACCGAAAATCTTTGGTTTCGTTTTAATTGTTGGCACTGTTCAATTTTTAAAGTTCTTTTTAAGTATTGTTTGTTATATAAATATATGGATATCTAAGGCTCTGTTTTGAGAAATTATTTTGGTTGCAACTGGTACAATATTTCGAAAGCATGACACCCCAATGTCATGCGGGTAAAATTTCGCTTAAAAAAAAAATCGTGATCATTAACCTTTCAGAGACCGTCTCATGGTAGTTAATGGTTCTAAGATCTTGTCTAAAGCGTAGTGTTACAACAAGTTCACTCAAAAATCTAAATATAACATAATTTTGAAGTGCATCTGATCTAAGAACAAAGAAGAAATTTTTAATTAATTTTTTTTTTAAATCTCAAGTTTTTCTCGTTTTGCTTAGTTTTAAAGTGAAATTTGGTAAACTTTTTGTTTTGTCGGTAAGTAGCTTGTGTAAATTCATTTCTACTTTACTGTTAATTTTTCTGTGGTTTTAGTTTCCTTCTGTCGTTTGTTACTTTCGATAGGGAGTAAAACACGCCTTTGTTTTATACGCTTTCTTATCCATCATCTCTAATTGTGACAATTGCTGTTTCCTTCAACATATTAACTAGATTCATTTCGTTCTTGGAATAAAATTGAATTTCATATCCGTTTCTTTCATTTATTCATCTTCTTCATTAAAAATGGTCATTAAACACACAGTGGGAATTAAATTAAAAGTGGTCATGTTTCAAAGTTTTGAAGTGGTCCGGGCCCTCAGGCCAATGCCTTGGATAAGTCTATTTCTGGTTATGCTGAGAATAAACAAATCCTTTTTTTGTCCCAGAAGAGGCATTGTGATTTATGATCCTAATGCAGCTTTGTACTTAATCTTAAAAATGCTATCGTAGTATTTAAAATGCACACTTTTTTGTGGAATAATATGTCTATTTTTTTACGGAACTTGTATGTTTGGCTTTTCCAAAAAAATTTAACTTTATTGTTTAGAAAAGGTATCCCGATGCAACCTTCTATGCTAAATTCTGCAATGTAACTGATTTTTTCTCTCAAATTTTTTTTTGCAATAGATTAGAAGTTTTCAAACTTTTAAATTTCAAACACAGAAAGAACTAAAACTTATCGAGCAAATAAAATGTGTGTGCTAAAAATCCTGAAAATGGAGAAACTACATCAGGAAAAACTTCGTATAGAATAAACTTTGGTTTTGTGAATTAGTCAAAACGCCTAATTTCCGCATCCAATTATAACAGCAAATTTAACAACGAATATTGCTCAAAACGATGGTGGTGCAAACAGTTTTTGATTGTATTTTTAATTTCAGTCCAAAAAGTTGATTGAAAGCATGATTTTTTTTTTATGGTTGCTGTAGTTAATGCAACCTAAAAGAGAGTAAACGACCGCCAAAGTTTGAAGACGGGATTTTAAGGAAGCTGTCTAGTGACTAATATTTCCAGTGTAACACTAGTTTTAAAATAGTAATTCAGATTCAAATGAAAAGTAATTTGTAAATACAAGAACACATTTTTGAGAATTTCCAAAATGAGCCTGAAACCCCTAAAAAAATGACCTTCAGTTGAAATAGAAATTCCACCATTGACATCACCGTTGTCAAAGACACCTCGTTTGAGGTTTACAATCCTCCAGCATGAACAAGATGGAAAATTATATTTTTGCATGGGTAGAATTGATCTGTCTCTTTTTTCTTAATTTAATGTCATGATTGACATTTGCAGTGACATTTAATTTAGAGCAATCCATTTAGTATTTCAGATGACAAACGTCCAGTTAAAGTTCAACGAATGGTCCTTGGATTCAAGTGTCAGAATGACCATTCGAGGTTCAAGTTTGACATCATGCTCAATTATAAATTGCCAAGACTTATTCAGGAGTACTCAAATGGAAAGCCAACACTGGTAAAGTATAATTTATAATTTACGCTGAAATACCTTTAGAATTTTATATTAGTATCATCAAGGAATTGGCAATAATAATTAAACTTTAGGAGCTTGTGAGGCTGGTTGGAAGAAATAGAACATGTACCTGCAAGCATATATATATATATATATATATATATATATATATATATATATATATATATATATATATATATATATATATATATATATATATATATATATATATATATATATATATATATATATATATATATATATATATATATATATATATATATATATATATATATATATATATATATATATATATATATATATATATATATATATATATATATATATATATATATATATATATATATATATATATATATATATATATATATATATATATATATATATATATATATATATATATATATATATATATATATATATATATATATATATATATATATATATATATAAATATATATATATATATTTTTGCAACTACCAGTTTTTTTGCTCTTTACGCAATTTAATGTCTTTTCATACTTTAGCTTTTCAAAGATATTTGATTATTAAAGCAAGCCCAATTTCTAACAGCGATTTCTACTAAGCTTCAAACTTTTGGTTTTATTTTTTAAGGTTTTGAATTGTTGTAATCCGTTGTTAAACTATATACAAATATTTTTGCAAATACCAGTTTTTTGCTCTTTCTGTAATGCAATGTCTTTTCATACTGCAGTCTGTTCAAAGATGTTTGATTATTGAAGCTAGTCAGATTTTTAACAAAGATATGGACTGAGCCTCAAACTTTTGGTTTTCTTTTTTAAGGTTCATAATTATTTTAATCCCTTGTCAAAATGGAGAATCATCATCTGTAAAAGTTACAAATTTTCGTTTTTGGGGCGTTTCTACCAAAATTATATAACTGGTTGTGTTCAAAAAGGCTTTCTTTTTTAAGGTTTTTTATTTGTTGTAATCCCTTGTTGAAATATATATAATATTTTTGCAATTACCAATTTTTTACTGTTTACGCAATTTAATGTCTTTTCATACTGCAGTCTTTTCAAAAATATTTGATTATTGAAGCTAGTCCGATTTTAACAACGATACGTACTAGGCTTGAAACTTTTGGTTTTCTTTTTAAGGTTTTTGAATTGTTGTAATCCCTTGTCAAAATATCGAATCATCATACGTAATAATTGCAAATGTTCGTTATTTTGGCCTTCCTACTGACATTATATAACTGGTTGCGTTCAAACCTGTAAGCTTAATCACTTAGCGAGTGGATTTTATCTAACAAAAAAAAAAAAAAAACTAATCTCAAAATTTTCAAACATTTTTCTAGTTTGAATTAAAAGATTAAAATTATTGCTCATGCACCATAAATATTTTTACAGTTTACATAATAACTTTAGCGATTCTGAACTGAACTTTAAAATTGTTTCCAACTGTTTTTCATGTCTTAAAAAGACATTGCTTATACTTATAAGAAAAGAAACCCGGTAACTATGTTTTTTTAACAACGATTTCTACTAAGCTTCAAATTTTTGGTTTTCTTTTTTAATGTTTTTTAATTGTTGTAATCCCTTGTTATAATATATACAAATATTTTTGCAATTACCAGTTTTTTGCTGTTTATTCAATTTAATGTCTTTTCATACTGGAGTTCATTCAAAGATATTTGATTATTACAGCAAATCCGATTTCTAACAACGATTTCTACTAAGCTTTAGTGTGAAAGCCAGCCATCTTGGTCTTAAAATAAATCCAGGAGAGACAAAAACCATGGCACCATCCAATTCCCCCCTACTTATCACATGTGCTGGTGAGGAAATTGAACAAGTTATTGAGTTTAAGTATTTGGCCAGCATCATAGAGAATACTGGATCTACCACAAAAGAAGTTATAACTAGAATAGGTCAAGCTAACGCAACCTTCAATCAACTTAAAATAATCTGGAAATCCAGGAATTATTCAAATCGCCTGAAGCTGCGTTTACTCAACAGTAACGTTTTACCAGTCCTCCTGTGTGTCGCTGAGCCTTGGCACTTAAACATTCAACAAGAGAAGAAGATTCTTGCTTTTGAGAACAATTGCCTCAGGAGGATTCTGAATATACATTGGCCGGAAAGTTTCTCAAACAATACCATTCGGAGAATCACCAATCAACCATTAATAACCGCCACCATCAGATCCCGTAGATGGGGTATCTCGGACACGTTTTAAGAATGAAAAACCATCGAATCCCTAAGTCTACACTTGAGTGACAGCCAGTTGGAAGCCGGAAGCGAGGGAGTCATCGAAACACATTGAGGCGAACCGTATACGCAGTGGCTCATCTCAGACCCGACTGGCGAATATTCACTGATGCCCTAGGCGCCCCTGGCGGCGCAGGAGGATTTAAGGGTCTAAGTCTCCATTCATGACAATCTTCAACTTTTCCACATACATCAATATATTATTATTGCTTATTTATGTGTGTATAATGCACACTAATTAATCTTACTATCTTTAAGCGAGCAATAATTGTATATTTATATATTTTTCTCGAAAATGGTTCCTTTTTTTTTATTTGTACACCGAGATATTCTGGCCTGAAAAAAAAACAACTAAATAGGTCACGTGTTTGGAAAAATTTGTATTAGAGCCCTAATTTTGGAAGAACAAAAAAAAATTCATTTGAATGCCGTCACATTCATTTGCATTTAAAGAGCAAATTTCATCATTATATCCCAGGTGTGGTTGTATCGTTTTTTGTATCTAGGGCGCATCCGAAATTATACAAGATTACGAATGACTCCAAACAGCTAAAGCAAAAGACATGGAACAAGCGACAGCGAGAATCACATTGAATTGCAAACGAAAATATTGCACAACGAAATGTGTGGTAAATATAAATGATATTTACCGGCTCTAAAAGCCAAAGAAAATTGGAATTACCCAAAGAAATAAACTAAATAGGGTCCAGTAAAAACGAAAATCTTTTTCTCTCGAATGTAGGACACTTAAATAAAATGAAATCAAAGTAATTGTTCTAAAAATTAAAAGTTGATTTCACTGCTAAGCCACAAAGAAGTTATACAAACTGCAGGGTGGGGTCTGCTGGGCCCTAGAGCCCTGTATCTCTCAACTGTAAGTGATTTCGAGATGTTCTTTTACCGAGATTTAGTACTCAACTGGTCCGAAGATTAGAATAGATCTCAGCCTCCTTGCATAAGCCATTAGTACGAAATGAACATAAAACTTAGTGCTGTGGTCTGAGAGACCCCACCCTGCCAGTTATCTAACGGTAGTGTGATTTGAGATTTTTAAAATAAGCAGAGGAACTAACAAAAAGCAGGGACCACCTTTTTGCCGTAATGCCTTTTTGATATAACCAGAACCGCCTTTTTGCCGTGTTCATTTCAAAAGATTAGCGCTAATAACTAGGCATAATAGATTAAAATATTGACCTATTACTAATCCAAGTAGGCCTACACTTAAATAGACCATGCACGTGTCACGATACGCGCAATTTTTTTTTACTGTAGCACCGAAAATCGCTGTGTAGAGCGTGAAATTGGGCAATTTTAGCACTTTAGGAACTGACCGTGGTGGTAACCCTGTACACAGCACTACCTCGTCGTATTTCATATAAATTTAATGAAAATAACCAAGAGATATTACCAATATAACTTCATCCCCCCACCTCTATCAAAGAATCGGCCGCCCCCCCCCCTCCTCTAGACAAGATGCTGCCTACGCCCATGTCTGTACTACGTTTGGTATCTGTAGCATTCTAAGATCTTTAAAGCTAAGTTACCTATTATTTCAAATATGCTTTTTCAATTATTTCATTATTTCAATTGCAAATATACAATTACTTCAAAATTGTTCAAAATTTTCCTTCTTATTCAGCGACGGGGGTGAACCTGCCTGCCCGCTTAGTCATTATACGGTCAACTTTCCTCTATGGACCGGGTGCTGACAAAGACTATGAAGTTTCTCAGCTATTACAAATGATTGGACGAGCTGGAAGGCCCCAGTTTGACACATTTGCGACAGCCATTATTCTTACAACAGAAGAAAACAAAGTAAGTGTTTCTCAATGCATTAAGAAAAAGGCTCACTATGTTAAAAGTGCTCTTAAAAAATATTTATAATAAAAATATTGTCGTGACATTACAAAAAAATGGGTAAAATAAAAGAAAAAAGAGAAAGTAAAGATGAAAACGATCGTAGGAAGCGTTTGCTATTGATTGTAGGAGAACATTCTTAAAAGGAAAGAACTGGCTTCTTACGCCTATTTTCTATATTTCTTTTGTGTTGGGGTTTCACCCCTCTTTCTTTTCTTTTCAGATAAATTGCCTGTTTTCTGTTCCGTAATTACATTTGCCTAAAGGATAATTTTCAATCATAAGTTTAAATCTCATTGCTAAGCTAGATTCTTTCGCAATAAGTAAGCTTGCAAGCTAAATTCTGTTTTGGCATTCCTGTTCTGGCGCCTTGAAAGATAATATTATTCGAAAGAAGCCAGGGATTTGAACTTTTATTGAGCCGATTGGTTGGGTTAGTAGTTAGTCTGCATTTGAGACCCCGCTTACGGAGTCTGTTTTGAGAAGTTGATATATGTGTTATGTGCCCTTTTGGAAGAATACAAGTAAGCTATTTTCTGCAGCCGTGTTGACTATTTTTTCAGGAACCCAGACAGGGTAGGAAAAGTTTGCTAGACATACCAAGGATGTCTAGAGTATGTATTAACATACTCTGTATTTATGGTACAGCAGTGGGGACTGCGAGCCATTCCATTACAGTATTTGGTGCTAGCGAGGCTTTACCCTCCAAACACGTGGTGCAGCACCATTTCCGCGCCAATACCTGGTGGCAACTGTGGTTACCATTACAATATTTGATTGAAAATTGGAGTGGTTAGTGCCCTTTCTAATAGTCAAAAATGATTGGAAGGCAACTAGCCCCCCACTCCCATCATTCCCCCAAAAACATCCAATCAAAATTTTGAGCTAGCCATTTTGTTCAGCATAGTTGATTTCCAGATAGAAAATATCTTTTTAAGGAGGACGCTCCCCCACAACCCTTGGGGCAAGGGTTTTAAGTTATGCTCTGAGGGCATATAAGATCAATGTTGACACAATGTACAGTTTATTATTTTTTCTTTAAAGCAGGGCACTTCATATAGAAGGAGTGGTCATAGAGACTTCAAAAGTGGTTCATTTGATTGGAAATCAAGAGCTCTAGTGCCCTTTTAAGTCAAAAGTGATTGCAGGGCAACTAGCCCCCCCCTCACGCCAATCATTCCCCCAAACACATCCAATCAAAATTTTGACACAGTCATTTTGTCCAGCATAGTTGATTTCCACATAGAAAATGTGTTTTTGAGGAGGACGATCCCCCATAACCCTCAAAGCAAGGGTTTTAAGTTATGCCCTGGGGGCATATAAGGTTTTTATAGAAGGCATTGTTGTAGAAGCTTCAAAACAGGCTCATTCAATTGGAAATTCAAAGGGCTAGTGCCCCTTTTAATTGTTGAAAGTCATTGGAGGGCAACTAGCCCCGACTCACACCCATCATTCCCCCAAACACATCCAATCAAAATTGTGAGATAGCCATTTTGTTCATGGTAGTTGATTTCTAGATAGAAAATATGTCCTTGAGGGGGATACTCCCCCACAACCCTCAGGGAAAGGGTTTTAAGTTATGCCCTGAAGACATATAAGGTTTTTATTGAAGATGTTGTCCTAGAAACTTCAAGACAGGCTCATTCGATTGGAAAATCAAAGGGCTAGTGTCCTTTTAATAGTTGAAAGTGATTGGAGGGCAAATAGCCCCCCCCCCCCATGCCAGTCGTTCCCCCAAACACATATAATCAAAATTTTCAGATAGCCATTTTGTTCAGCGTAGCTGATTTCCAGATAGAAAATGTGTTTTTGAGGAAGAGACTCCCCCACAACCCTCAGAGCAATGGTTTTAAGTTATGGCCTGGGCGCATATAAGGTTTTTATAGAAGGTGTTGTTGTAGAAACTTCAAAAAAGCCTCATTCAATTGGAAATTCAAAGGGCTAGTGCCCTTTTTAATAGTCGACAGTGATTGGAGGACAACTAGCCCCCCCCCCATGCCGATCTTTCCCCAAACACATCCAATCAAAATTCTGAGATAGCCATTTTGTTCATCACAGACTTCTAAAACAGACTATAACTTCTAATATTCATGATTCTGCTTACCCCTAAAACATAACTTGTACACATCAGCTAACAGAACCAAACACTGATCTTCAGAACTGATAAAGCTGAAGCATATAGATATAAAAGCCACTAGATGTAATATAGATGGCAACTATTTCTATAACTTAAACGGCAAACTTGGAACAAAATTGTGCAAAGTAGACCTATATATCCTCAAAGTTGGAAAATCTATATCGATTCTTGCATATTCCCTAGGTCCTACTTGATACCTACCTAAGTGAGTACCTCATCATTTTTTTCTGGTGCACTTCTTTGGTGAAGACGTAACGCAGAGGTTCTTCCTGGGAATTGTATTCGATTTCGTCTTGACATATTAATGTTTGATGTATTTTTTTTTTTTTCAGGGTCGAGTCACTACGCTGGCATAGCAGTTTGAAGAGCTCGTGCAGCAGTACGATAGTGCAACCTTAGAAGTTGATGCATTCTCTCGGTTGAGGGTAAACGAAAGTGAAGCCATTCCTAGACGTTTAAAAGTAAGGCAATTTCTTTATCTTATACATACCTGGAGGCTGTGTTACATGAGGGTGGTGAGCGCCTCCTCAAATCGGTCCGAAAAATCGGTCCTTCATGTTTGGAACTGATTTTAACTATGAATTCGGTTTTGGTATTACATCGGATTCCGGATCTTCATCAAGAATCTATCAGGACGGGATCGGTTTGGTAAAAATTGATACTAGAAACCTCATTGTAGGATTGAATACAACTTCTCCCCTTGGATTGGGTTGTTGAGATTGTCTGTAAAACTATTTGTACAATTTTAAGTGGTATTTGTTGGTTGCATCCAATAATCAAAATAAAGGTAAAGAGGCGAGAAATACAGTTTTTAAGCTCAATATCAAAGTCCATTCTTGTGACTTTTGTTGGTTGAGGGTTCAGTACTAAAAGTCGATCAAGTCCTGTAAAAAGTAAACTCCTTGGTATATTCCTAGACATTAAGTCTCTCTCAGCTAAGGAAATCTCTATTTTCTGTCTTGATGTGAATGACCTGTAAACAATTCTTTGGCCATTTTATATGCTAATTAGGCTAATTTTCCAATTTGGGACTCACAGTTGCTACCAAAACAAAGAATAAAGATCATTTACGGTAAAGCAAAAATCCATTCCAGCTTGTTCCCTATTACCAAATATTTCCCCTACGTACTACTATGGCCACGCATTTCAAATTTGAATAATAAATATAGCATATCACTTTCCAAACTGTTTGAAAAATATAAAATTGAAATAGCAGGCCACCTTTGATTTAGTATTCTCGTTCAAATTTTAATTGTGTTGTGTTTCCTTTTTATAAAATTTTGGTTTTTGTCTTTTTTATTTCTTGCTTCCTTTTTTTTACATTGCTGTAAACGGATTTTTAAATAAACAAATAATGCTTTCTAATGCATAGCTCCTATCGTCGAGTGTTGGTTTAGGTTCAATTCTATTTAATTTTTTTTTCTAAATTAAAAATCAAGAAGGCTGAGGAAAGCATACATGCAAACAGTCAGGTATATAAATACAGGTAACCTGTATTTATACAGCCCCCCCCCCACAGCCCTCAGGGCAAGGGTTGTAAGCTCTACCCTGGGGGCCTGTAAGGTTTTTATTGAAAACGTTGACGTAGAAACTTCAAACGAGCTCATTTGATTGGAAATTGAAATGGCTTATGCCTTTTTTAGTAGCTGAAAGTGATTAGAGAGAAACTACGGCCCCTTTGAAACTTACTATTTTCCCAAACACCTCCAATCAAAATTTTGAGATAGTCATTTTGTTTAACGTAGTTGAAAGTTCTGGAAATTATGTCTTAGAGGATGACAACCACCCTCACAGCCTTTAGGGTAAGGGTTGTGATTTATGCCCTGGGGGCATATAAAGTGCTTACAGAAAGCGTTGTCGTAGAAATTAAAAAAGGGCTCATTAATAGTCGTAAGTGATTGGAAGGCTTAAAATTTTTTTAGTAAAGATCGATTTGGGTATAATGTATGATTTTCTGTTGTTGTTGTTAATGTTTAGACCAGGGCACTTCATATCGAGGGATTTGTCGTAGGAACTTTGAAAAGGGCTCATTTGATTGGAGAGCAACTAATCGCCCTCCCACGCCCACCCTCTCATTTGCCTCTATGTTTAAAAACTAATTGTTGCCTTAATATTAAATCAAAATATCATTCCCCCAAAGACATCCAATCAAAATTTTGAGATAGCCACTATTGTTCAGCGTAGTTGATTTCCAGATAGAAAATACGTTTTTGAGGAGGACATTCCCCCACAACCTTCTGGGCAAGGATTTTAAGTTATGCCCTGTTGGCATATAAGAACAATGTTGGCACAATGTATTATTTATTATATTTTTCCTTTAAAACCCCTATGCCTTCCCAAGGCCAGAACATATTTTGCACTTTACTGAAAAAAATACAAATGATTGTGCATTGTCAGTTTAATATACATATACTGATATTTAGTAATCAATATGTTAAGATTATTTGATATATTTAAGTTATAAAAGTAAAAACATTTATAT
Source organism: Artemia sp. Qi Xiang Cuo (assembly GCF_049724085.1). Taxonomy (NCBI): domain Eukaryota; kingdom Metazoa; phylum Arthropoda; class Branchiopoda; order Anostraca; family Artemiidae; genus Artemia; species Artemia sp. Qi Xiang Cuo. Next base: position 1,725,368 of record NW_028297432.1, read on the forward strand.
TTTTTCAGTAAAGTGCAAATTATGTTCTGGCTTTGAGAAGTCATAGGGGTTTTGAGCCCAACTTATGTTAATTTCTGCTCGTTTTAAGTTTGACTCGGTTATTTATTGTAATTTCTGTTCGTTTTGGGTTTCATTTATTTATCGATGCTCATTTGTGGTAGTTTCACGCTTGGTAGATTATATAATTTTATTTTTGCTCATGTTTTGTTTAATGGAGTTCTTTACTTTTTGTTGAAAAACTTATTTTGTGGAAAAAGTTTTTTTTAATTAATCTTTTAAAAATCAGCCACCAGATATTTGAAGGTGCCAAGTAAAATAATGCTGGCAGAAAGAGCTGGATTTAGCTGGAAGTGTGTTCCATACTCTTGAAGATGCAGAACACAAGGCAAGGCAGGGACTCTCATGTTGTCAGAAAAACACAGGTAAAATGACAAACTGTCAGATACAAAAATACGAGGCTGGAATGCCATTGGAAAAGTCCCATATATATGGCAATGCAAAAGTAAATGAAGCTAATCCAAGGACATTAACTGAATAGATTTAAGCGGGATTTAACAACAGATGGATTTTCAAAATTTACAACTAGTCTTGCCAGCTCGTCAAGAGACGCAATGTTCCACAAATTCAACTGGAAAGTAAAGAAGCCGCATGAAGGATAATGAAGAAAAGAAGCCACATGGTAGATTTGGGGAATATGTGCTTCAGCTTAGGCAAAATGCCAAGATTCCTGGGAATTTTAACTATTAATGCGGATTTTGTCAGACAAATTCTCGTTAAGAAGGGTACCAAGAAATCGGACATAACTACTTTCAGATCTAAAGAAACAATCATTTGACGTATGCACCGCACGAACACTTGGAAAAGCTTTAGAAACTCTAGAAAAAAACAACTCTTGGAAACTCTAGAAAAAACCAAGGTTACCAAAAATGGCATGTAATCACTTTCGACGCATAAAAAAAGCACTAGAACTCTCCAAAGTGCCTTTTCTTAAGTAGCCTTTTCTTAAGTAATTTTCCTGTTGTTTTACAATTCCGATCATCTCCATACACGGGCTTTAAATCCCTACTATGAGGTTCTCTGATTATTGTGTCCTTAGGGAGGGAGGGTGATGCCTCATAGGGCGTATTATAGTACGCAAACATCCCAACTCTCATTGAGCCTTCAGATAAATACAGAATTAGTTCTAAGGAAGATACGAGGGAATGGTGGAGGTAGAAATTGTTATTTAATCCTCAGGGTAGTATCCAGGACTTATATCGAGGGGGGGGGTATAATTTTTGAGAGGGTGTAAAAGACTTAAAAAAACACATAAAAAAGTGAACATAACACTTAATCCTTCTTGATTGCTGGGAATATTTCTGGTCTGCACTGTTATTATGAAAGTAAAGAGTAACATTAAACCCAAAATGAGTAGAATGTATAGAAAGGAGACTGCCCCATCCTCATCCCCACCTCCACCTCATGGTCACAAAACTTCGGAGGGGGCTCATCACATCAGAAATTGAGAGGTGGTCCTTTTTTATAAGTCGAAAGTGATTGGAGACCAAACAGTTGCAGGGAGGGGTTATTTCCCGTGTTTTTTTCGGGGGTATTTACTGTGGGGGGGGGGGGTTATTTGCCAGGGGGTAAAGGTCGGCTCCCCTCTGTATCGTATACTTTTCATCAGTGGTTCTACACTGCTCAGTTGGAGTAAGGCACAGCATCTTCAGAACTAGCCAACCTGTAGTATGTAAAGACTAGTGACAAAAAATCGTTGACATATCTAGAATCTTACCAGTAAACACGAAAGGACATTTTTTTTATCTCCATGGAGACAAGCTTTAGTTGTCAATCTTAAATTCTTAAGTTGATATTCAGAATTTTGGGCTTATTACAGGACTCATTATCAAATTTTGATCTGGTTTGACTACCGGCTACTAATTAGTTTTTATCAAGATTGCTGAATGTCTGGTTAAAAATTCGATCACACATCTTCGATATTAAATCAGCTTGAACGCATTTATCTCTTAATAGAATGAGATATTTGATTTTTGGAGGCTTTTTCAAAGCCTCCTCAGAGGTCTAATTTTTGTTATTTCAAAGGACACCATAGATCGTAAAACATTAGTTAGCGTACCAGAACACCGCAAAATCTGGTTTGGGGAGGACACCTTTCTTCCCAAAAGTTTTTACAGGAGGGCAAAGATTTGGAAATACTTTTTTGTAATGCTAATATTATACTTTTGCCAAACATCACAAACTTTGCATACTTTGTGCAGATAGGTAAAGAGAAACATCTAAATTGAGTGACAAAGAACAAGACAGAAACAATCTGGAGAAAAACAACTACTGTCTCTCAAATACTACATAAGATATAGTATTCTAATTACAATTCTTTTGCTGGTTGTTTTCAAAGCTTCTGGGAAAGCTAGAGATTTACTAACCCAAAATGAGCAATTCACGCTATACAGAGTGCCTAACACTCCCGTAAAACAAGCGATATGGTTTCTCTCCTGTCCCAAACCTTGGGCAAGAATAACCCCCCCCCCTCTTGAACCCTACATTTTCTCTAATAAACCTAATTCCCAAAAATAGTCGAAAAGGGTTAACCCGAACATGAAACCAGGTTTTCGGAACAACAGAAGCTAAGTTTAGCTAAAAGTAAAATTCTAGAAAAAACACAAAATTTGTTTTATAATAGCGTAGCATTGGTCATTTATTTTTTACGTATATTGACAATCGCGATAGCATTTTTCAGGTTTATCTGATCCGTCGTTCCATTTATTTGATTAAATAGAAAAAACAAGTTTTTTTAACTGAAAGTAAGGAGCAACATTAAAATTTAAAAAGAAGAGAAAACATTATGTATATTAGGGGGGCTGCCCTTTCCTCAACCTTCAGTCTTTATGATAAAGTCTTAAAGTTCTTTAAAAATACTTATAATTTAAAATATATGACCCATGTTTTTGAGGAGTCTTTCCTAAATAATCTGGACAAAAATTCAAACTCTAGCGTAAAGAGTAACGATTGAGGAAGGGGCAGCCCCCTCATATACAGAAGGGACACTAGAGCTGCTTTTGATTTCCGTTTGAACGAGCTCTATCCTGATCTTCTAGGACCACTGGGTTGACACGAACACCATTGGAGAACTCAAATAAGCACACATCCCTGATTTTTCTTCTGCCAAAAATACAAAATTCTACATTTTGTAGATGGGAGCTTGAAACCTCTATAGAAGGGGCTCTCTATACTGAATCTGATTGTGTAATTTTTGCTAAGATCACTTGACTTGACTTTTTGGGGGTGTTTCTTTTCTTTTTCTAAAACCAGGCAAAGTTTCTCAGGCTGGTTGCTTTTGATGGATAAAATTAAACACAGTGAACTTTGTAGATTTGGTTTAGGGTTTTGGGGTCCGTTTTTATGGTTTCAGTTAGTATTGAGCCAAATCGTTCCTTACTTACAGTTCCTTACGACAAACGATTTAATTGGCTTACATATTTATTTGAATGTCATTTTTATTATTTCTATGTCATGATTCTTTATAGTACACGGAGGAGAGGGGGCAATTCCTGGCTTCTTACCTTGTCATGGGTGGTCATGTCTGACATATATATGAAAACAATCCAAGTTCAGTTTTCTCTCAAAAACATGCTATTGGTCAAAAGCATTCTGAATGTCATATATTCACATCGCTATAATCATTGAAAGACTTGATGTTTTTGAATATATCTTATAACTGATCATGGAAGATTTTACAGTCATCTTTTATAGATTGCATTTATGTCTCGGAAAGAATGGTGTACTGCATGCCAGTACAACCTCTGACCCTTGAAAACTATATAAATAATTTTTTAAAAGTTCTCAGAATTTCTCCTCGAGAATATTTTGGGCCAAAATATTATATTCAGTTACTTTCCTGGGGTGTGATGTCTTTTTTTTTTACTTAAAAAGGGCACTCGATCTTAAAATGTTCATTTGAATGGATCCTCTTTTAATAACCCAGGGATACGGACTATTGAAAACCACTTATGAGAACATCCATCTCTGGACAAATAACAAATTTCATATTTGTTGTTTATCCTTAAAGTCGTCTGATAAAAATTTTGAGATAGTCATCTTGCTCAACATAGTAGAAAGGTCCAAACACTATGCCTCTGGGAATGCCATGACCTCCCCGCAGCTCCTCGGGAAAGGGCTGCAACCTATGTAATTTGTCAATTTTTTATACGTAATATTTTTTTTTGAGATGTACACAGATATTTGGCGGGGGGGGGGGGATTTTCCACGGGGTGAGTTTTCCAAGAGTTGGGAAGTTTCTGGGGGTGAGGTTCCCAGGGGCAATTTTATATAGGGGAATTCACTAGAATTTCTATAGGAAATTATTTTTATTTGTCTTGCCTTCACTTAGGTAACTCAATTTACAAGTAAATATGTCCCGAGAAAACTTCCCGGAGAAATTTTCAGCGGAGTAGGAATTGTCTGGGGGATTTTTTCACAGGAGGGGAGAGGTAACTTTCCACTGGAGAAACTATCCAGTGGGGGGTTCAAGTGAACAAGGAATTCTGGCATGATTTGAAAAAAAAATCATAAATTAAATATAAAAAAATCCTTCAACTAAAAGGAAGAAGTGAAATCAAAACTTAAAATGAATAGAAATTATTTTATATACGAGGGAGCGACAGCTCTTCCTCATTATCTTGCTCTTTCCGCTAAAGTTTATTTTACTGTCCCAATTCCTTAAGAACGACTCCAGAAACTCAAGGGCCATTTAATTAGAATAAGAAGCTATTTAATTGATTCAGTGAAATAGATTTTCACCAGTTTCAGTCAGTTTATAATGTTTTAGTCAGTTTGTCAGTTTATTAACTGTTTTAGTGGATTGTTTCAAAACCTGTCAGGAATCACCTCGATAAAACGAAAATCCATAAACCAAAATCCTCGACAGTTCGAGACTTTGTCATTCTCCATCATATTGTGTGTACAAGGTCCCCAATGCATAAATATAAATTATATCATTTATGCTTGTGCATACCCGAAAATTTTATTTGGTTTATGATTTTGCAGTTCAGGGTTATATTAATTCTTCTTTTTTTGTGGTTATATTTTTCTATTTTTTTTTTGAATTTCAAGTTTTTCCTTTTTTGTTGCGTTTTTACTGTTTCAAACCTCTGACTAAAAAATGAATTTTTTGTGTAAGGTATTTTTTTTTAATTTTGTAAATATTTAAAAGCTTCAACTGATTTCCTCTGTTGGTTTTTCATTTTGTGTTCTCCATTTTGTCAAGGACGGGCTCAATTTTCCGCGTTTTCTTCTTTTTCAGGTAAAGACAACTTACTCATCAAATTCAAAAATGCCATGCAACTCCTTTATTATTAAGGTAGCCAGCAGCAGGAACCCTAGTCAGGAATTTTTTTTTTCCTTCGCCATTGTCAAAAATCTTCCCGGATCTAGTAATGGTTTCATACTTCATAAGAAGTTAGTTTACTAATTCCTTGAGTTTACCTTTCCTCTTTTCCGAGTCCGTCCCTTTTATCTCACTTCATCCTGTCAACAGGCTTCGTCGAGATTCAATATACGTTTTCTCTTTTGGGACTCTGGCTTCCATAAGCAGGGCTTTCAATGCAATATTAAATTATGGATGAGCCTCAGACTTACTCAGCTTGCTAAAAAGATTAGGATTTTACAAGAGTTAAAAGTCATAACGTGATTCCAACCAGGAAGTCCTCTAATTTTGTTTGAAAGATCTTGGCAGTAATTTAGTCCTTTAAGACGCATAATGTCTTCTCTTCTTTCATTTTTTTTCTTTTTTGTTTGCAGGACTAAAAATCAGAAAATACTAGTTATTTTTTGCTTGGTTGAGTTAAAGGCAAGTTGTTAAAACTTAATATTACTAAAACTATGAACCTAATAACCGTATCAGGCCAATTAAAGCAGAATTGGCCTTTCGACTATATTTGCAAATAAAAACTGATCAATGATACGAACATTAATTGATAACAAATAGTATTACAAATATTGACACAAATTAAGATTGACTAGAGTCAGAAACAAAATTTGGAATTGAGGGTCGCGGCAGCTCCTTCACACCTAGGGAAATTTATGCTTGCTTCTAGCTTTAGCGTTGCTATTTTCTTTCAAGTGACAAACTAAATTTCTAGACTCAAATTTGATTCTTTTTAATTCCTGTATGAAGATTGTTTCCTTTTAGTTGATAGTAATTTCACCTGTCCCTGACCTCCCACCAGAATCCCTACTGTAAAATCAAAATAATTTGTTCATTTTGAGCGAACTGAGAATTATTGTTTGCATAATTCTTGAATATTTAAAAAAAGATATTATATTTTTTTATAATTCACGTAAATTAAATTCTTTGAAAATTCAATGTTTTTTTTTACACTCTGAGGGTGGAGGGGCTGCTATTTCCCCAAATACCACTCTCAACGCTAATGTGCTTAAAACTATTTTTTTCCTTTCATTTATGATGGTAACTGTTTGTTTTCTTCTTTTAAACTGGATGAAACACATTACCTGGAATATTTTCTAATTTTGCTCCTGCAAAAGGTTTTTACGTCCGTTGGTCAACGAAGGGGTCCTGAAAGTTTGAATCCGATCGGACAAAAAGGCTATTTGGCCTTTTTTAAGCCTATTTTTGGCTCTACTAATTAACTATTTTTGTTCATTTTTTTATGTGTTTTTAACTTTTTTGTACCCCCCCCCCCCGCCTCCTAAAAAAAATAACACAAAAAACAAAAGTCCTGGATACGGCCCTAGGGATTGTATATCCATTTCTACCTCCGCCCTCCTCTCGTCTCTCCCTTAGTACTAAATCTGTATTTATCTGAAGGATCAATGAGAAATGGGAAATTTAGTATTAAAATGCACTCTTTGAGGCATCTCTCTCACTCCCTAACTACAAAGAAAATCATAGAACCCCATTCTAAAAGTTTCTGAGAATGCAGACTTCTGAGAAACTTCTGAGAATTCTCATTCGATCAGAAATTGAGAGTTCTAGTTCTTTTTTATAAGTCAAAAGTGATTAGAAACCAACCAGCTATCGGGGTTATTTTCTGCAGGGAGGGGGGTATTTACCAGGGGGTAAATGCATAGACCCGGCTGGCTAGTTCACAACATCCCGTGGACTGCTGGATCCGCATACTCTGAGGGGAGAGGATCATACGTAGATTATGTGACAAGACATTTCGGCTAGGTAGTGGTATTTTTTACTCTTACACTGATATATCGCCGACAATACAATTGCAAACAGCTGAAGGGAACCGAAGGTTTGTCGTGTTCAACGATTGGATCTTTTCCTAACATGAAGATTCTCAAAAGTAAGGAGGAATATCTGAGAAATCCCGAAAATAAACAATGCTTCATCATCGACCTAAAGGATGCAAACTTCTACATGCTCAGGATAATGCCGATGTTGTACAAACTATAGCCAATTGTGCTAAAACATTATCAACCACTTTGATTGGGAATAATGCCGACCTATTAGTCCTTCTGCTGTACCATGCAAAGCTTGATTCATGTAGCATCTTTATGCAGACAGACATACATGAAAATAACAGGAAAGTTTACGACATAAAAAGGATCAAGAACAAACTCAGAACCAAAGCAGCAGAAAATCTACTAGTTTGCCACGTAATGTCTGGCTGTGATAAACATTTAAACTTACACGGCGTAAGGAATCCAGCAGAAGTTTCCTTGTCGCTTAAAGATGGGATTTTGAAGATTCCTTCTAAGACCTTCATGACAATTCAACTACCAGGAGATTGCTAAAGCTGAAGAGAAAGCTTTGCTCCGTATATGCACAGGGAAAAGTAATAAGAAGACCCTGAAGGATGTCCGGAATCGAGTATTCACAAAGCAGGTTGCAAATGCAAATAGTTTTGTTCAGGCAGAGCAGCTTCCTCTAACTTTGGCTGCCGCAAAGTACTACTTTTATATGTGCTATTTTCAAATAATGATTTGGCAAGACACATCCAATTTGCTAAAGCCATAATAATGGGGTTGGCACCTCTGTTTTTCAAGTAATATGCATCTTAACAGATGCTTCACCAGCACCGGAGAGCCTGCTGAAGATTGCGCGGTGCCACTGCACGAGCGGCTGCGAGTTACTCAGATGCAGGTGCTGTCGGAACAGTTTGCCCTGCAGTTTTTCATCTTAAGTTTTGTTCTCGATTAAAGAAGTGGTTTTTTAACATTTTACGCTTAGCAACCCCTCATATTAAAGGCCGCTTAGATATGGAAATGAGGTAAATAGCAAAAAAAAACTGATTTTTAACCTTATATTTGGTAATGCGGTGCTTTGTTTGATAGAAAATGATCCTTTGGCCACGGGAGTCCAGAAAAGAATAATCTGCGTGCTTCACCCTCCCCTCCCCTCCGTTAAATGAAGGTAAACATTTATACTGGTTTACGCAGAACTTGATATCTGATGTTGGATTTGTCATGCTTGATTTGATCAGTGTGGCCAGATTGGCTTATTTTACGCCAAACTGGCTTATTTTGTTGGCGACTGGCGTGAAAATTTTTGGAACTGGCTTGTGGCTTAAAACTTGGCTATTTTTATTTTGAACTGGCTTATTTCTTGGCGTGATTTACTTTTTCGGGAAGAATTTATATTTTATGGCAATTCATCCGATTTTCGAACGAACGAACGAACGAATGCTCACGAAAGGTCAAAATCACGTTTTAACTCTATGGTCAAAATGCGAATCTAATCATCATTATAGTAATCTAATCATCAAAATGCGAATCTAATCGTATCATTATAGTAATCGGAGGTCCGACTCAGTGAAATTATGGGATACAGAAATTACGGCGCACACACGGACAGTGCTCGAACTAACACAGGAGAAATCGAGCCGGTGGGCGTCCTCGTCAATAATTTTCCCCGAACTGTTGGACAGGAAAGTAAGCACGGTCAAGCATTTTCTGAACATCGCGCGCGGGAATCTCTGTTAAGTCTCTAGAGTTCCATATGGGGTAGCGGTTTATCGCAATTCTACTAAATGCAGCCTCAAAATAATCTCTACACTGGAACTGAATTTCCGCAAACCAGGGACCGAAATGAAAGGTGGATAATGCCATCAGGATCAAAGGACCTGAATAGAGGTGAGTCAAAGAGGCACACTTGTGTCTCTATAAAGAGGCGACCCACCACACTGTTAAGCGATTTCAGGTCCTAGAGGTCGCAGAGAGACGGCGGTAATCGCATTTTGTAGCCCAAGCTCAAACTAAGAATTTTGCAAAATTTCATCCTCTTCCGACTTTATCTTGATAAGTAATAAACTGTACAAAAACGTGCAGAAATTATTTGAAAACAACTACGTTTTCTAAAGAGTTAATCGAACTTAAAACGAACAGAAATTATTCAGTATATGAAAGGGGCTGTGCCCTCCTCAACACCTCGCTCTTTACGCTAAAGTTTGACTTTCTCACAACTCTTTTTTTTAAACAATAAAAACTTTAGCGTAAAGAGCGAGGCTTGAGGAGGGCACAGCCCTTTCATATACGGAATAATTTATGTTCGTTTTAGGTTTTAATGTTGCTCCTTACTTTCAGTTTAAAGAAATTTGTTTTATATTTAATGGATGCGAATGTGGGAGGTTTTGTGGGCGGCAGCCCCCCAACTTTTCCGCGTAATCCCAGTACGTTTTAAGGTTCGACCTTGTAACTCAGCCTCTTTAACTCTTTAGAAAACGTAGTTTTTTTCAATATTTCTATAAAACGGCCGTCAAAACTTGGACACCATTAAAAGTAAAGTTAAATTTTGGGCAAAAAATTGTCTGGCTTATTTTTGGCGTGTTTTTCAAAGGCTGCGGCTTATTTTTTTGTTCACGATCTGGCCACACTGGATTTGATAGAAAACGACCACTTAAACCCGAAAATACATCCAAATTGAAATTCCGATTTTCCCCTTTCAAGAGGAGTTTCGGGTAGATGTTTAAGGGGGATCTGGGGGAATTTTATTGTGTGATTACATTAATTCTTCTGAACAAATGCATTTGTACAGAAAAATCAGAAAAAGCTGTAAACAAAATTCTGTTATAATTTCCCCAAAGTTAAGCCGTATTTTTCTTCCGCCATTTTGAAGGTATGGTATAACCAATAATAGAAATTAAAGCAATGTTTTTTTTTTTAGCTTAAAGTGTAAGATTAAGATTCCATATAAGTTTATTCAACTGGATTTTTAAATTGGTATGAAATCAAGATTGTGGTTTCCAAAAGATTGAAAACATGGATGCCTTTTTTTCTTTTAGTTCTCTTCCATCTTTTTCTTAGAATCTCTTATGTTTGTAAGATTTTTTATCAGGTCACTTAGATAGAAATCTGCTTCTGAGGATATTTTATCCCAAGGGAAAGGCTTTTACGAGTTTGAAAATAATTCCTTTTATAGAGTTAGTATTCTAACAATTCTGGTGGTTAGGTTAGTCAAAATCCACTAAATGCAAACATTGATGGCAACAGTAAATATATTTTGAATTAGGAGGGGGAGGAGGCCGAAAAAGGAAACTATTCTCTTATGCTACTTCAAATTAACATTCAAGATCTTTCCTCGTTGATTATTCATTTAGGACAGTTTGTCTCGGATGAACAAGCTGGTGTTGTTGGCCAGGGGCGTCGCTACAGCAAGGGAAAGGGGCAGTTGCCCTCCCCAATAATTTGGTAAAAGTAATTATTATATGGCCTATGCCCCTTGACTAATCGGATATGGACCCCTCTTGCCCCCTCCCCTATAAAAATGCCGGAGATTCGCCCCTGTTCTTTGCTTGTGTGGGAAGTTTTGAAAAAGGTCGTGAGACGGTTTGTGAGGCATAATAAGGTACTTCTGTAATTCGAGCTTTTACTTTCCATCAGATTAAAATTCAATGTCTCATTCTAGTAGGAGTTGTTGATTAAACTCCAGGAAGCCTCAAAGCAAGCATTTAAGGTCAGAATTTTTTAACTTTTTTTAAGAAGTCCTTGGCTCAAAATAAAAACGATGGAGCACCTTTATCTATTTTTTGTTGATACAATTACACCATGATAAAACTTAATTTTAGACAGGAAACACCTTATCTTAAAATGGCATTTCCTATTCAAATGTGCTTTTTAATTTGAATTCAGTGAAACGTGAATTTTTCTTATAGATAATCTGATAATAATAACCTAATTTTTATAATCAATTCCTTCCTTGTTTGCAATAAAAAAGATCAGCCCTTTCAACATAATGCTAATATAATCAGTTTGGGGAAGATAGTTTTTTTTATACAGAAAAAAGAAACAGAAAAATCAGTTTAATCTCACCAGTCAAGCAGAGTATTACTCTTTGAACCCGCAACTCCGCAATTTTTGATGAATGTAAGTACAACTTACTTCCTACTGTACTAAGGTGATGCTTTAAAACTTAGACCGTTTGAAGTTGCTTTTCTTCGGTAGGGGAATTGTACGTCAAAATTCCAACTTCAATTTAGCATAGCTGAGAACATTCATACAGAAAGTTTAATCCTCTATCACTGAAAATGCGAAATGTCTTATATTTTCCAAGAAGGATGGTCATGGTTCTATGTTCGTCTATTTGGTAACATTGTAGAGGTATAGGTCTTTTCAAGAAAATAAGCAATAACTTTAGATTTCGTATTTTGTTATCTTTCCAAATATGGTCGCTTTTTTGACAATGACATACGAAAATATGGAATTTTATATTTTTGCTACAAGAGCGAGCACGGATGCGTGTTTATTTTATTTTTTATTTTTTCTCAGGGTTGATCGTATCAATCCAGTGGTCCTGAAATCTGGGGAAAGAACTCATTCAAATGGAAACTAGAAGTCCTAGTGCCCTTTTTAAGTGACCAAAAAGATTGGAGGGCAACTAGGCCCCCTTCCACGCCCCTGTTTTTTTCCAAAATCGTCCAATCAAAACTTTGAGATAGCCTTTTTATTAAATATAGTTAAAATGCCCAATAACTATGTCTTTGGAGATAACATGAACTCCTGCAGCCCCTAGGGAAAGGCTTTAAGTTATAAAACTTACCCATTGTTTGCGTATAGTATTTTTACTGGAGAATCTAGAAATGGGCCCCCAACACACATAATTATTTGAAATTTGGCATTTTGATTTTTTTTTCCTCCAAACTTTCGTGTGAGTATATAAGTTTTTTTTTTATAGAAAGGGTGATCATATAAACCTCAGAGGAGGCTCATTTGATTGGTAATCAGAAGTTCTACTGGCCTTTTTAACAGTCAAAAGTGATTGGAGGTAATCCCCCCATACACTAATCATTTCCCCAAACACATTCAATCATAATTTTTGAGAAGGTCCAGAAATTATGTATTTGAGGATAACCCCCTCCCCCCATATAGCCCTCAGGTCAAGGGTTGTAAGTTACGCCCTGGGGGCATATAAAGGTTTTTATAGAAATGGTGGTCGTATAAACTTCAAAGAGGGCTCATTGGATTGGTAATCAGAATTTATAGTGCTCTTTTTAAGAGTCAAAGTGATCAGAAGGCTAATAGCCCCACCCCCCACACACACACATACGTCGTAATTTCCAGAGACACATCTGATAGAAATTTTAAGACAGTCATTTGTTGTCGTAGTAACTTTGAAAAGAACTCAGTCGGTTGGTAATTGAAAGGGATAGTTCCTTCTTTAATAGTCAAAAGTGATTGGAGGGCAACCAACCCCCCCCCCCCCCTCAATGCCCATTATTTCCCCAAACACTTCCAGTCAAAATTTCGAGATAGTTATTTTGTTTGACGTAGTTTAAAAGTCCAGGAATTATGTCTTTGAGGATGAGAACCCCCTCACAGTCCTCAGGGCAAGGGTTGTAAGGTATATCTAGAGGTCATTTAAGGTCTTTATGCAAACGGTGGTCGTATAAACTTCGGAGGGGGCTCATTGGATTGAAAATCGGAAGTTGAAGAGCCATTTCTAAGAGTCAAATTTATCGGAGGGCAGTTAATCCCCCCCCCAATATCATATTTTAGCCATTTGATATTTTAGCCACGAGATAGCCATTTGCTCAAAAATAGTCCAAAAATCTCATAACACGGCCATTGGGCTTGACACCCCCCCCCCAAAGTATGGGGATAAGGACTTTAAGTTATGCCCCGGGGGGTGTAAGGTTTCTATGAAGAGTTGGTCTTTTGAACTCTAGAGGAGGCTCATTTGATTGAAAATGCATACTTCTAGTTCCATTTTAAGATTAAAGCGTGATGGAGAGAAAATACGCCCCCCCCCCCTCTCCCAGATATCCTCTTTTCCCCAAACACATTCGATAGAAATTGTGAGACAGCCATTTTGTAGCCAATAGTCCAAAGAGAATATAACAATGTCTTCAGTAATCAAATATGAGAAATATTTAGGCGGACGTTGAACTAAATCATAACAAACTATGAGCATGTGAACTGTCAAAAACGTGACAAAGCAATATCTCGAGAACAATTTATATTATTAAGTTAGATATTTAAGAGTAAGTTGTGGGGGATTTTGAACTAGCCAGAAAGCACTATGTGTATACTTTTAGTACTACAACTACAGTTACTGTAACTAATGACGCTTAGAGTATTAAGGTGAAACTTCTAGGAAGTGTTTAGGGGGCGTTCCAATTAAAAGAAAAAACTGTAAACATGCAGGTTTTCAAAAAGGCATATAAGCAATATCATAGACAGCACCACTCTATAATAGCTAGAAATATCATTGAAACATCTAAAGAAAGCTAATTCGATTCAAAATTAAAAGTTTTTGGGTCCTTTCTAAGAGTAAATAGAGACTGGAGGGCAATCAGCCCATCTCTCAAGTCGATTTATTTCCCAAACACATCTAGTCAAAATTTTGAGACAACTATTTAGTTCAGCATAGTAGATTGGTCTAGCAACTATGTCTTTAGGTATATTGGGCATGTCAAACACCCACAATTATGCCATACTATGGATTCTTAAAAAAAAAACAAAAAGATATAAAATATTTTTTTTCATGAAAATGACTTTGTCAATAAAAAAAACGAACAGAAATTCATGTAAAAAACTTTTTCCACAAGACAAGCTTTTCAAAGAAAAGTAAAGAGCTCCGTTAAGCCACAGATGGGCAGAAATGAAGTCAAGTAATCATCCAAGCGTAAAACTACCACAAATCAATATCAGTAAATAAACGAAACTCAAAATGAACAGAAATTAGAATAAATAGCCGAGTCAAACACGAAACGAGCAAAAATTAACATTAGTAGGGCTGATAACCTCCATGCCTTTTCAAGACCGGAACATAATTTGCGATTTACTCAAAACAAAATATGTTTAAACATTTTCACTATTTTTTAACTTAAATAAGTAAAAAACTGTTTTTACTCTTTTTACCCATTTTTTATTCTAAGGAATAAATATCAATAGAGGTATATTAAACTGACCATCCACAGTCATTTATTTTTTATTTTTTTTCAGTAAAGCCTAATTTATGTTCAGATCTTGAGAAGGTCTGGGGGTCTTTCAACTCTAATAATTTAAATTTTTATTCATTTTGAGTTTGACTGGGCCATTTATTATAATTTCTGTTCGTTTTGAGTTTCATTTAATTGTTGATAGTGATTTGTGGTAGTTTTACTCTAAAGTAGTTTTTCTTAAAGATCATTTGACTTTATTTCTGCCCATTTTTGGCTTAATAGAACCAGGAGAAAAATTTACAATTGTAGTTTTACAACTGCTTGTCATGGCAGTGCTTTTCCCACAAACTGGTTGGGAATTAGATTGAAAATTTATAGGGAGAACTTTTTTGAAAGGATAGGGTGCTTAAAGTGGGGTACTTTGTTTATCCCACAATCAGTGGGCTGTATCAAAACTTTGCAAGTAATCAAGTAATTTTTTGAAAGAAGGGTGTTCAATCAGTGAGCTAGATTTAAACTTTGCAGGCAATGAAATAGTTTTTTGAAAGTAGGGTGCCCAACCAGTGGGTTGCTAGACTGTACAAAATATCTATATAACACACAACAAAACATCTATAAAAATAAACATTTTAATATTTCTTACATGTTTATAGAAAACAAATTTAAAGAAAACAAGGCTTATACTAATTGCTATACTTTGTCTCTTATATTACAGTAGAAAGTGCATTTTTACTTGGATAAAATATTTCCTAAAATCAGATGGGGGTAAGGGGGGGGGGGTATTGTCCACTTAGAGAACAATGGTATTAGAACATTCTAGTTTTGACTATGCTGTTCAAAGAATAATAGAACTGCCATTTTGAAGCTGATACATTGGTTTTACTAATGCTAATTTCTTTTGCTTATAGTATGTCTGAGCATGGTGAAGAATTCAAAATAAAGAGTCCTCCTGAAGATTCCATATCTAATATAACGTTTGCTCCTAATAGTCATCAGTACCTTCTTGCTTCATCCTGGGACAAAACGGTTCGCCTGTATGACACTGTTGCCAACACTGAAAAGACAAAGTATACTAATGAAGGTGCTGTTTTAGACTGTTGTTTTCAAGATGCAACCAAAGTTTGGAGTGGTGGTCTGGATAGGTGTCTAAAATTATTTGATGTCAACACTGGCTCAGGTAAGCCTCTTTCTTACAATGATTTTTTGCTCTTGTTCATGCTGGGTTTCTCCCAAGATTGGTCTGATTATCTTTTTGGGCAATATATAGGGTCCTTACTCTCATGCATAACATGATATTCAGCTGTAAAAGGTATCAGAAGTAAAAGCCCCAAATTTCACCATATTTTATTTGGTTACACTTATGTCACACATTTGACAGCACTTGTGATTATGGTATGTTTTTTCTTTTATAAGGTTTCAAAAATTCATCAAAAATGAGACTATTAGGTTATGACTCTTGGCTTGGTCACATGCTCTTATGCATCACCTGACGTTCTTAATTGTAAAAAGCACTATAACCAGAAATCATGAGTTTCACCAAAGTTTATTTTGTGACACTTGTGTCATCAATTTGGCTGCACCACGGTTTTGTGGTTATTTTTGTATATCTTAGGTTAATTTTCTTCATTCATTATTGTAGTCTCAGTCATTTCTTTTTGTTAGTCCAGATAATTCAAGAAAAAGCAATTCCTCTGTTTGGGGATTGTGCTAATATTAATAATGAACCCATTTGTTAGAGCCATTTAAAAAATTGAATGTAGGTCAGTTACAGGATCACCAGTCCCTAACACTGGTATACCAATTTTTGAATGATGTTGCACCAGCATACTTTGTGAATATTTTTTTTTCTAATTATTTTTACCATTCGTATCATACTAGGAACATCAATAAGCTAGTAAATGCAAGGAGAAATACGGTAATGTCAGCCGATGCGTTACGTCACATGAGTGTACCCCTCTGGAATAGCCTCCCGGACAGCATTAGGGGCTCTGAACCGGTTTCGTCATTTAAAAAGGGTTTCTCCTGACTCGCGACACAGGATGAGAGCATATTCCCTGTCAGCATTATGTATGTGATTTGTTTTGTGTTGATTATTTGATTTCATTAGTTATTGAACCACTGTGCGCGGGTCATTTGGTCTTCTAGCTGGCTATCTTTATTTCTTTGTTGTATTATTTGTGTGAATTCTTCAAAATGAAGGTATCAATCAATCAAAGTAGGCTTTTAAATATGATATCATGTATTTGCAAATTTATGTTCATATCAAACTTTCACAATTTCACTAAGAATCACAAATTTTGATAAAGGTACAAGAAATGAAAATTACAGCTTTAGCGAGTTCCCAATATAATTTATAAGACCACCTTTTCCGTTTATGTCACCATTGGCGAAAATGTTGAAAATATCTGCTATGATAAGTTGTTGACTTTGCTAAGAGGCCAATTTTGACTCTATTATTTAATTGGCTTTATATTTAAACAACCTCCAGTGTCAAAGCCCTGTGACGTCCAATTTGGGATGTCACAGGGCACCATTTCAGTATTTGTTTCGAGGGAGGGGGGGAGGTTTGAAATATAGAAAAATTAAGTACAATGTCTTCAATTCCATGGTTTTCAAGGAGAGTTAATTTAATGATTTTTTTACAGGGTTATTCCCTGTGGACACTGGAGGGGGGGGGGGGGGTCAAGGGGCAATGTCCCTTTGGAAACAATAAAACATTAAGGTTATGTATAAATAAGAAAACGAGAGGTTTTCCTGTTAAAACCTTGGCGGAAGTAAAGTGTGCTGGAAGATGCCTGCCCCATGCTTCTGGGAAATTTCCCTGTTTGTGTTTATGATGTGTCCCCCTACCCCTTAGGAATTTCCCTGTTCGTGCTTGTGACCTGCCCCCTCCCCCTCTCAATCTTCTGTGCCGGAAAGCAAACGAATTAACTCTTTTATGTTTCACTTTATTTATGTAACAAGAGGGTAGGTACCACCCACAGCAGCCATATTGAACTATTAGTCCAAAAGTATTCCAAGGAATAAAGGGAGATTAGAAATTAATTCTCTCCCCTCCTCCAAAACTTCCTGGTATATTTATCTAAAGACTCAAGGAGAATTAGAAATTGGGCATATAAATGAACTTTTTGAAGCCTTAGCGCCTTCCTTCTCCCAACTACATGGAGTTCCATCAGTCCTCCTCCATAATAGCTAATGCATAATTTGTACTACTGTATGTGATTTTATCAAGCCTACAATTAATCAAGTTAGTCAAATGAAACTTTCAAATAAACTGTTAAATTCACCGGTTATTTTGTGTGGACTACGTGCGTCGTTAGGAATGATTTTGCCACCGCCCTCAGTCTGGAAATGCCCCACTTAGAAGCTCAGAATATACTTTTCAACTGTTGTAAATTGAATGCGTATCTCTGGATTTTTTAGTATGGTAGTTTTTGCCCCTCTTTGAGCCAAAATTATTCTTTTGCCTCGCAACTTGACAAACACCACTGTGGTGTGGCATAATATTTCCTGCTACTTAAAAAGGGCCCTGGGAATTTTATTTCTTGCTCTTATGAGTCTCCTCCTGATATTCTATGACCTTTGATTTAAAACGTTCATCCCAGGACAAAAAAAAAACAAAGAAAGCAAATTAATAAATGCACATCTGTGATTTTCTTTCTCAGAAAAAATAACTGATTTGATGGTGAAATTTACTATAAATCGCTCATCCTTCTAGAGAAGTTTTCCTGTTCATCATAATTAGGCAATTTTTTAAAGACTCGTAACATTAAATTGGTAACTTTAAACCGAATGATTTTATATATTTAGAATCTCAATAAAAATTAAATTCTTTTGATGTATTTCTGGTATAAAAACTCCTTCTTCGAAGTTTTGATTACATTTAGCCGAAGTTGCTTCTTACTTTTAGGTTGTAGCAACACTAGAGCGTCGTTTTAGACGACATAACATAGATACTGCAGGAAATAATATTCCAATTCAGCAGAATTCATAAAATGTACATGACCCACAGAAGCATTATTCAAATATGAAATTCTAATGAAGTTAAATAGTCTTTCAATTTAATAGCTAAGTATGTAGTAAAAAAAGCTACGATTTATTTATCGATAAATAGATGGCACTGCCTTTAATCCTGCGATTTTGTTATATAACTAATTATATCAAATTATAGTGTGCACCACCACAAGAGGAGGTACAAAAATAAAAGGAGGTTTTAATATAAAAACTCCTATTCATAATGTACTTTAGTGCAATCAAAGACAATCAAAACAGAAACAGGGTAAACACCTTTAAATACAAATAATCTTATAACAGAATAGCTAAGTATGTAGTAAAAAAAGCTACCATTTATTTATCGATAAATAGGTGGCACTGCCTCTAATTTTGCGATTCTGTTATATAACTAGGCTAATTATATCAAATTAGTTTGCACCACCTCAAGAGGAGGTAAAAAAATAAAAGGAGTTTTTAATATAAAAACTCCTATTCGTAATATACTTTAGTGCAATCAAAGACAATCAAAACAGAAACAGGGTAAACACCTTTAAATACAAATAATCTTATAACATAATAGCTAAGTATGTAGTAAAAAAAGCTACGATTTATTTATCGATAAATAGATGGCACTGCCTCTAATCTAGCGATTTTGTTATATAACTAATTATATCAAATTATAGTGTGCACCACCTCAAGAGGAGGTACAAAAATAAAAGAATTTTTTAATATAAAAAGTCATATTCGTAATATACTTTAGTGCAATCAAAGGCAATCAAAACAGAAACAGGGTAAGCACCTTTGAATACAAATTATCTTATAACATAATACCTAAGTATGTAGTAAAAAAGCTACGGTTTATTTATCGATAAATAGATGGCACTGCCTCTAATCTAGCGATTTTGTTATATAACTAATTATATCAAATTATAATATGCACCACCTTAAGACGGTACAAAAATAAAATGAGTTTTTAATATAAAAACTCCTGTTCGTAATATACTTTAGTGCAATCAAAGACAATCAAAACAGAAACAGGGTAAGCACCTTTGAATACAAATAATCTTATAACATAGCTAAGTATGTAGTAAAAAAAGCTACGATTTATTTATCGATAAATAGATGGCACTGCCTCTAATCTAGCGATTTTGTTATATAACTAATTATATCAAATTATAGTGTGCACCACCTCAAGACGGTACAAAAATAAAATGAGTTTTTAATATAAAAACTCCTATTCGTAATATACTTTAGTGCAATCAAAGACAATCAAAACAGAAACAGGGTAAACACCTTTGAATACAAATAATCTTATAACATAATTACCTCTTAAACATAATAATACCTAAGTATGTAGTAAAAAAAAGCTACGATTTATTTATCGATAAATAGATGGCACTACCTCTAATCTAGCGATTTTGTTATATAAATAATTATATCAAATTATGGTGTGCACCACCTCAAGAGGAGGTACAAAAATAAAAGGAGTTTTTAATATAAAAATTCCTATTTGTAATATACTTTAGTGCAATCAAAGACAATCAAAACAGAAACAGGGTAAACACCTTTGAATACAAATAATCTTATAACATAATACCTAAGTATGTAGTAAAAAAAGCTACGATTTATTTATCGATAAATAGATGGCACTACCTCTAATCTAGCGATTTTGTTATATAAATAATTATATCAAATTATGGTGTGCACCACCTCAAGAGGAGGTACAAAAATAAAAGGAGTTTTTAAATAAAAACTCCTATTCATAATATACTTTAGTGCAATCAAAGACAATCAAAACAGAAACAGGGTAAACAATTTTAAATACAATGGGGAAAAAGTGAATTATTTTTCCTTTGCAACTTAGGAGAAAGCTTGTTGAATTCTTAAATTAGCGTCAAAAAGCCGGCCTCAGTGAAAAAAATAAAAGTAATATTATAGTTAAAGTCCGTTTGACAATATAAAAAAAGAAAATCTTTAAAAAGCTTATGCTAAAACATAGGAGCTATTATTTTATAATAATGTATTTAATTTTATAATAATAACTATTATCTCTCTTATTTTGGCAGGGAGGGTGGTTGAGCCGGAGGGGGGATGAATTATTTTCTGTTTTTTTCTCTTTTTTAGCTTCCTGTGATTTACACTTTTTTTGTCACTGTTCTCCCACATTTTTATACGCTCTCTCTCTCTCTATTTGGTAAAAGAAATTTTGAAAGCTTGCTATATTTCGTTTTTTTAAAGAAATGTTTAGATGGTAGCATAAAAGGTAGTGGGTGGTTCATCACTGGTTTCTACTTACCTAATAGTTCTTAATTTATTTTAGAGGCAATTATTGGCAGACATGAAGACTCTATTCGTTGTGTGGAGTTTTCCCCGGAATACCACTTCGTCATTACGGGCAGTTGGGACCAGAGTGTGAAAACATGGGATCATAGGAGTAATGCATGCAATTTTTCATGTCCGCAAAATGGAACGGTATATTTTTTCTCTTCTATAAGAACACATAGCTACTTTTAATTATTTATTTTTTCAGTTCGTTTTTAAATTTTTGGTTATTATAGGCGGCAGCTTCTTTACTAGGTTGCTGCTGTTGGTGCAACCATTATCATTGTAAGCGAGGTCATGTTGTTTTATATATCAAGATATAAGTTTTGATGTAACGTCATGGTATATATATATAGGATTTAGAACCTGAAATTTTTTGTGCTTTTGATCGAGATGAACGGGGCAATAAGGGCTGGGAGTATATATTGAAAGCGCGGGTTACGACACTAATTATTTCCGAAGTTAGTGCAAAGAGTAGCACGTCGGGCTGCCAAGGTAGGAAGGTGGAATTCCTTAAGAAGGAGAATGCATGGCACTTTGTGCCGACCGTAAATAATTCTCAGGGCTCTTCTGAATAATTTCTAGCTTTTCGGACTGATCCACCAAAAAGCCCAAATCCCACACGGGGCAAGCATACTCAAGTAGTGGACGGATAAAAGATGTGTAAAGTCTAAGGATATGTGCTTTTGGGTATGAAAATTTTGCAAATAGCTTAAGGAGAGATAGAGATGCACTAGCCTGTTTAATAATAAGACAAATAAGGGCCTCCTGTTTCAAATCGTGTGGCCCCTAATAGTTTATTTTTTGTTGTGGTTATTTCATTAGGTATTGGAGTTCTAAACGATGGCTTTGATTATGATGTCATATCCCTTGTCAAAAGATGCGTGCGTTACATCATCTTGTGTATGAAGATGCAGTTTTTATCACAAATTGCTGCTTATTCAAATAGCATTTTTTTAATGCTTACAATAGGCCCTAGATATAACAATTTAATTTCAAATGAGTCCTTAAACAGCTCGTTATGGTCTACCTGTGCCCTGCTAGTGGCGAAGAAAAAAAAAATAAAAAAAGAGGACGCATCAGTGCTACTTACGCCAAAAAAGTGACATTCCTTGTTTTTCAAGGTGGACGACTATGAGTTTCCTGTAAGGTTTTTTGGCAATTATAATTCCAATGGTTTACTTTATGTTTTGATCTGAAGCAATTTTGGAGGGTTTCAGGCTATTTTTCGGAATTTCCATAGTTTTGTTTTCAAAATGGCATTTTACTATTAAGACTAATCAAAATAATAGTTACAATACATGAATCAACTAAAAATGTAAATTTTTTGTCAACTACACAGTTTCTTTTTTTTAAACTCATTATATATTTTTGGTTACAATGGGCTGTGGTTTGCTCTTTACTTGGTTGCCCCTACTAGGTACCATGATTTGTTAAATTACGATTAACCTGTATGTACCATATGTAGTTGTGTAGGTAGCTTACATTTTGTAAGAGTGATATGCTGAAGTTAGTGTATTACGGCTTGAGTTGAGTTTCTTCTTGAACACTCTTTTTTACTAATGAACAGTGAATTTTTTCACCAATAAAAAGTATGTTGACTCTCTATCAAGTTTAATGGAATAATGGAACTACCAGAGCACAAAGCAGAAGGAGTAAGATAAGTTTATTTTTGCTTGCTTACAAACATATAAGGAAAAGGTAAAGATAAAAAAGGGAAGAAATGAAGGAAAAGTCTATTTTTGAACTAGAGAAGGTATACAAAATACAAAATCAATTAAAACAACACTTATTGGTAATTCCAAATATCCAAAAATTAAACCAACGATCTACGGGCTTATTTATAAAGAAGTCTAATATTATAGAAACGCGTAAAGAAGAAGTTGAGAGAAAAAAAAACGAAAGAAATACACGAAGGAAAATTTGACTTGTAAACTAGAAAAAGAATACAGAATATAAAATTGATCCAAAATAAGAAATAACCAACAATGAAAAAAACGATTTTGAGTCTTATATTATACAAACATACTTAAAAGAAGTAGAGAGAAAAAAAGGGAAGATATGCATGAAGGAAAATTTGACTAGTAAACTAGAAAAAGAATACAGAATACGAAATTGATCCTAAATAAGAAATAACCAACAATGAAAGAAACGATTTTGAGTCTTATCTTATACAAATATATTAAAAAGAAGTAGAGAGAAAAAAAGGAAAGAAGTGCATGAAGGAAAATTTACTTGTAAACTAGAAAAAGAATACAGAATACAAAATTCATTCAAAATTAGAAATAATCAAAAATGAAAGAAACGATTTAGAGTCTTATATTATATAAACATATTAAATAGAAGTGGAGAGAAAAAAGGAAAGAAAGGCATGAAGGAAAATTTGACTTGTAAACTAGAAAAAGAATACATATTATATAAACCTATTAAAAAGAAGTAGAGAAAAAAGGGAAAAAATGCACTAAGGAAAATTTTACTTGTAAGTCAGAAAAAGAATACAAAATTCATTCAAAATCAGAAAAACTAAAAATGAAAGAAACGATTTAAAGTCTTATATTATATAAACCTATTAAAAAGAAGTAGAGAAAAAAGGAAAAAAATGCATGAAGGAAAATTTTACTTGTAAGTCAGAAAAATAATACAAAATTCATTCAAAATCAGAAAAACTAAAAATGAAAGAAACGATTTAAAATCTTATATTATATAAACCTATTAAAAAGAAGTAGAGAAAAAAGGAAAGAAATGCATGAAAGAAAATTTTACTTGTAAGTCAGAAAAAGAATACAAAATTGATCCAAAATAAGAAATAACCAAAATTGAAAGAAACGATTTAGAGTCTTATATTATACAAACATTTTAAAAACAAGTAGAAAGAAAAAAAAATGAAAGAAATGCACGAAGGAAAATTTGACTTGTAAACCAGAAAAAGAATACAAAATTGACCCAAAATAAGAAATAACCAAAGATGAAAGAAACGATTTAGTGTTATATGATACAAACACATTAAAAAGAAGTAGAGAGAAAATAAAGAAAGAGACGCATCAAGGGAAATTTGACTTCTAAACTGGAAAGAGAATACAGAATACAAAGTTGATTTCCCGATCTTTATCACATACCTTGGCTACCATTGGACCTTACCCTTTCCACAGAAACATCTTTCAGCTTAGCATCTAATTTATTGTCCACGTGGCGATACCGTCAACTCTTTAATTTTACCTGAAAAACTTAAGAAACTAACTTATTAAAGTGACGGGTTGCTTCAAACCTCGTATTAAAACGAACTAGAAAGGGATTCTCAATGGTTCATAAAATACAATACTATTGAAAACGGGAGGGAAAAGACAAAAAAGTCTAACAGTAAAATAGACCATAAGTTTGTCCAGTAAAATCAGAAACTAAAAAAAAGGAGAGAAGATTGATACCGATAAATACTTGCACTTTAGTAAGGCTTTTAAGGGTATGATTGTCAGTAAGTGTATGATTGTCAAGAACCAAGGTAAAATAGCCAAATTTGATTACCAGCCAAAATCAAATAATAATTCAGTCAAAATCCAATAACAGCCAAAATCGGAACTATCCCAGAACAGCCGAGGGCCGGTAAGGTTAATCTGCTATAGAGAAGACAACATACTGAATATTTCTATTTAGTTTTTTTGTTATTAAAAATTTTCCGTTATAAGTTTGTTTCAATTTATTTCAGCTGTGAGTGGCATAGTTACCTTAGAAGTTTGTTTGCTGAATCGAAGTTTTCAGTGGACAATCCTAGCTCAGTGGTAGTGTTACATGTCTAGTTAACAGGGGGCCATTTGTTTGAATGCCACTGATGGCAAGTGTTTTTTTAATATGAAATTACAATTTTTGGTTATGTTTTTTTAGCTTTTTAGATTATTGCATTTGAATTACTGCAGTTCAAAAATGTTTATTTAAGAATAAGGATAAACGTTAAAAATAATTGTTATCCTTACCGATAAAGATTCTGAGAAGCCAATTTCACCAAGTCCATTGTAAAATGTAAATATTGCTTATCCTCAAATACATAACCTAATACCCCATAATTTTGAAAAGGAAATTTCAACATGTAAACCAGTAAACACATTTCCAATGGTTCATTAAAATCATAACAAGTGATTTTGTTTTAAGAATTTTTATTTTCATATTGGCTGGTAAAATTAGCACCTGAAAGGTTTATTCTGTGCATTATAATCATTATCTTTGCCTTTTAGGTATATACTATGGCTTTAAGCGGAGAGAAGCTGGTTGTAGGTATATCCGATCGTAAAGTTCTTGTTTGGGATCTCAGAGCGTTAAAAATTTTACAAAGAAGAGAGAGTGGTTTGAAATACCAAACTCGTTGCATTAGAACGTTCCCTAATAAACAGGTAAGAACATAGACTATGGAAAGGTACGTTTTCGCCAACTTTTATCGACGTGCTTATTATTTTTAAGCATTTTTGAGACGTATATCTAGAACGTTAATTTGTTTTACGTTTCATAGGAAAACGCTTGTTTTTTGTAGTTTTTGAGTTCATGCATTTGTACTTTGTTTTAACTTGTGGGAACAGTTGTGAATACCTGACGCGACATCCAGAAGACTACATGATTCCTCATCTATAAGACATCCAGAAGAATCCCGCCTGTTAATTTTTATTACAATACTTCTTTATTTATTTAACTTGTAACTAGTTAGATTTGTAACTAGTTAACTTGTAAAAAGTTCGATTTTTCTTTATTTAACTACCAACAAAGCCCCAAGTCTGTCACACCTACATTATCTTATTAATTTTTATTACAATACTTCTTTATTTATTTAACTTGTAACTAGTTAACTAGTTAGATTTAGTTTAATTTTTCCTCTTGTCTTGCACCTTGCACTCCTTGTTTGCACCTCTTTGTAAATGAACTAGTTGATTCGTTTGACAATTGTAATTGTAATTACTCCACCCCACTCCTTGTTTGCACCTCTTTGTAAATGAACTAGTTGATTCGTTTAACCTTCGTAATTGGAATTGCTCCACCCCACTCCTTGTTTGCACCTCTTTGTAAATGAACCTTTTGATTCAGTTTAGCCTTTGTAGTTTTATGTACTTTTTTCCCCTGAATATCACATCGAATCCTTACATCGATGAGTGAGGTCCCTATATTTGATTTTCCAATACTAATGCCTTCTAATTTTTTCTCCCAAAAATGTGATGTTAAAAAAATGAATTTTAATTCAATTCTGTTTATTACAAAATGATATAACACATAACATTAATCCAAGTGGCTACCCAAAGAAAGACATAAAAGCACTTGATACTGGGCGACCACGTATATAATAAACACTTAACAAGCAAAACTCTTAACAAACGAACAAAACAAACAAAAAAATGTAAATAAATAAACAACCACATTATAACCAATCTCTAATCATAAAAAAAAATCATCTATGAACCAAGACCCAAAAGAAAATTTTCCGTTTTTCTTTTAAACAAACCAAGGTGTTCGCTCCTCCGCCTGCATGCTCAGTGGAAGAGAAGTTTTTTGCCGAATAGATTTATCTGGTTTTTGAGCTAGTATCGGGCAACTGACTTCATACGCAGAATATAACTAGAATAATTTGCAAAAAGAATAGTTTTAATTTAATAAGAAATGATTTTATTAGTCACTCGTGTTTAATTGTGCTTTCACTTTGAATTTGGGCAATTTCTAAAATTCACAATTTCTTAAATTGTGCTTTCAATTTCTAATAAAATGTTTACTTTGCTAGTATGCCAATTTATTACTGAAGAGCGATGTTAGATGGCAGGTAATGTTTTCTTTCCAAATTTCTTTCAGGTTCCGATTACAAATGGTTTCTTTCCCGCCTCAGTTGTATACTGATATAAGAACACTAATACCAAATTCATGTTGAAAAGTGTCAATACTGCTGGGATAGATGCCACTCTAAACATAGTTTAGTCTGTATACCAAACAGTTCGTGGTAACGAACTATAAGTAAGAAGCGATGCGGGCCAATAGTAAACGAAACTCTAAGAAGATCTTGATAACAAAAGATACATCTAAAGAATTGAATTTTGATGCTTATTCAAAATATATAAAATTCATCAAGTTCAATGTTACCCATCAAAAGTTACAGGCCTGACAATATTTCCCCAATTTTTGAAAAAGGGGGAAACACCCCCAAAACAACAAGGGATCGTAATGACAATCAAACCATCAGATTCAGCACATCAAAGAACTCTACTCTAAAGTTTTCTAGCTCCTATATACAAGAATATTCCCAATGATTTTATAAGATCTTGAGCAGGCTAATTTTGTTGGAAACCAAAAGTTCTAGTGTCCTTTTCAAGTGGCCGTAAAATCAGGATAGCTAGCCACCCTCCCACGCCCCATTTTCCCAAAGTCGTTCAATCAGAATCTTGAGATAGCCATATTCTTCAACATAGTTGAAAGGCCCAATAAATGTCTTTGAGGATGACTTGACCCCCCCCCCACAGCCCCCGGGGGATCTTCCGATGGCGGAATGTTTCGAGAGAAGAAGGAAAGTTTCCATCGAGGGGGAGCTGGATTTTTCGGTATTACTTAAAAAAACGATCAGATATTAAATAATTTTTTTTTTTTTAACTGAAAGTAAGAGGCAAAATTAATACTTAAAACGAACAGAGATTATTACGTATACGAGAGGGTTGTCCCCTCCTCAATATCTCGCTGTTTACGCTACATTTTTTTAGAACTTTTAAAAAAGCTTATTATTCCAAGTGAACGGCGCTTGTGCTTTGCGAGTCATTCTTAGATAATTGGAACAAAAATTCAAACTTTGGCGTAAAAACCGAGGTGTTGAGAGGGGGGAACCCCCTCATATCACGTAATAATTTCTGTCCATTATAAATTTTAGTATTACTCTTCACTATCAGTTGGTAAACCTTGTTTTCTTATTTAATAGGTATGTAGATAGATAGTTGGTTATGTTAAAAAACAAAATTTTCCCGATTAGGACTTTGGGATTTTTGGACTTGAAGATTTTTGGATTTTGGACTTGAGAATTTTTTCCCGATTAGAATTTAGAATTTTTTCCCGATTAGATATTGGACTGGTCTAGAAAAATATATCAAACGCTTGAGAATAATGAGAATAATTATATTTCTAATTGTAATGCTCTTTGTTGATTTTTGACAAAATTACAAAATAGCAGTTTAGAAAGTTAATTTGTGCAGTTTTTGTATTTTTTCTCAAAATTTCCTACGAATCAAGATAAACGATGCAAATGTAAGCAAAAGAACTCGAAAACGCACCAGCACTTTGCGCGATGTTGAATATTTTGATCTCTGTGGGCTAAAATTGTCTTTCTGCAGGGCTACGTTCTCAGCTCGATTGAGGGCCGAGTTGCTGTTTAATATTTGATCTCTGTGGGCTAAAATTGTCTTTTTGCAGGGCTACGTTCTCAGCTCGATTGAGGGCCGAGTTGCTATTGAATATTTTGATCTCTGTGGGCGAAAATTGTCTTTTTGCAGGGCTACGTTCTCAGATCGATTGAGGGCCGAGTTGCTGTTGAATATTTTGATCTCTGTGGGCAAAAATTTGTCTTTTTGCAGGGCTACGTTCTCAGCTCGATAGAGGGTCGAGTTACTGTTGAATATTTTGATCTCTGTGGGCTAAAATTGTCTTTTTGCAGGGCTTCGTTCTCAGCTCGGTTGGGGGCCGAGTTGCTGTTCAATATTTTGATGTAAGTCCTGAAGTGCAGAAGCCATATGTCTTCAAGTGTCATAGAATTAAAGAAGGAGATAAAAAGGAAGAAATTTATCCCGTAAATGCCATAAGGTACGTCCCTTCTCCTTTCTTTTTCGCCTTCTGGTTTCAACCCCCTTGATTTGTTTTCAGTGGTTAAATTCGTAATCGTAAATCTGAATATCAAAATTCGGAAATCTCGAGATGTGTCATTTTCAATTACATATGTCCACCATCCTTCTATGCACCCTATTTTGGACACAATGGTGCCCAATTGGCACACTACGTATTTTAACATCGAAAGTTCAATGTGCCATAATAAGTTATGTAGCACAATTTTGGATGTTTGGGACAACAGAGTTCATTATGGATGTGAAGTGCGCATTCTGACATCAAACCCATACGTTAAGGGTGTTTCAAAAAGAACACTGGATTTGAAAAGCTGGATAATTGACCTACTTTGGTCCATTAATCACGCACTTTGAATCCTTGTACGATCTAGTTCAAACAGGATGCAGCTTGCTTGCTTTATCACTAATAAGTTTCTGGGGGCGAGGGGGGGGGGTGGGGTGGATGTGCTGCTATGGTCGCTGTCTAGCGTTAATGCGTCGCCTGCGCTTTGTGACATTGTACCATTTTTCTCGACCAAGACTAAACCACAAAGGATTCTTTGTAGTACAATTGTAGCATTCTGCGTAATTTTCCATTTCACAGAATAATCTGAAAACAAGCAGCCTTTTATTTTCGCTTATATGTTCAAGTTCTCAGAATCTAATTTTTAATTAAAAATTTTAAATATTTAATTATTTAATTTTAATGAGTTTAATTTAATTATTATGTAAATTTAATTTATTAACTAACTATAACTTATTTTTATATTTAATCTAATTAATATATATTTTACCATTTAATTATTTAATAAATTAAATATTTTACTTATTTTAGTTAAATAACTAAATATGATATCATGCAACTTTTAGTTTGAAATTTGTGGAGATTTCTTATTTGTGTCGCGATTGACGAAAATCCCTTTTCTTATGCTTACATGTATAAGAGAATGGAGCAGTTTCGAAAGTTTCGAAAAAATTTAACTTGAGAAGACAAAGAATGAAACTGTACCGAATTGCACCATGAATTTGGGATTATACTATAAAATATCAAGATGTTTTGCATTGTATCAGGACCTTTAAATTGTGCCAAAAACGATACAATCGTACAGCGTTGGCAACACTACTAAGCAAACGGTTTTTACAGTTATTTCAGAGTTTGAAAATGTTCTACTCGACACTTTGGTGTAGCAGCAACGATATTAATAAAAAAAATGGGGGGGGGGGGGTAATAAACACAAAAATAAATTTTATTTGATAATCTGTTAAAGAAGTGATCAGAAATTTAAGGAAACGTGGGATGTCTTGGAGGGGAGAGACGAAACCCCGCCTTGCATTCGTTTCCGATTGTTGATATTTTATTTGATTTTTTGTTGGCTTTTCGCTTCTTTGGTGGATTCTTTGTATTTGGAGTTTGTATTGGAAAAAATCCAAAATTTTAGATTATCTCTGATAAAAATAATTATCATCTTTGTAACCTGAATCACGTTAAAATTCTTCTACTTTATTTGCAAGGCTCGACTTATTCGAGTTCCACCGAAAAGCGTACATTGCATTCGTTGACATTAAGGCTGCCTTCGATTCTGTTGATCGCCGTTCACTTTGGCTGATACTAAGAACTACGGGTCTACCCAAGAAATATTGATCACTTTTTGAAAAGATGTATGAGGATACCAAAAGCTGTGTGCAAGTCAATGGAAGACGCAGTCCCACATTCTCGGTGAAGACTGGCGTCCGGCAAGGTTGCGCCGCCACTCCCGAGCTTTTCAACTGCATCATAGACCATGTTATGACCAGCACGACGAACCACCTTCACTTCGGTCTTCAGTTCGGTGACCGGCTACTCTGATGTTGACTTCGCCGACGACATAGCGCTAGTTGCGAGCACCGTCGAAGCTGCGAGCACCGTCAAAGTGCTTGTCCGGTTTGGCACTTTGCCCTTACCCAGGATGAAACTGATAAAATAGAATGAGTTCAGAAGAGATCACTGCAAATCATTTATGGCGGTTCCCCTCTACCTTACTCCGCTTACCTCAAGGAATTTAAACTTGAATCCCTTTCTTCCCGCCGAGAAAAATTATGCCAAAGATTTGGCTCCTACCTCCTTCAACATCCCTTCTACCGATCATTCCTTCACCCACCTTTTGTCCCTATAAGATCTCGTCCCCCAAGGGAAGTGGCTGAGAAGGTCCCGAAACTAACCCCAGTCCACTGTAACACCATGCGCTACAGTAAAAGCTTTGTGCCAAGCTTTGTGAAATATTACAAAGATTTCTAGTATTTTTATTGTTTAGTTTAATTTATCCTGACGAAATTTTATCACACAATTCTATTCTCAATCTCAATTGTTTTTATCCTTTAGTTTATTTATCCTGACAAAGTTTAATCAGACAACTTTTTTTTTGCTAATCAAGGAGGCACACTTGTGCCTCTATAAAGAGGCGACCCACCACAATGTTAAGCGATTTCAGGTCCTAGAGGTCGCAGAGAGACGGCGGTAATCGCATTTTGTAGCCCAAGCTCAAACTAAGAAACTTGCAAAATTTCATCCTCCTCCGACTTTATCTTCATGGGGTAAACTGGGCCGGAAGTTTCGACCCTCCCACCACAGCCCCACTTTAACTTTGTCCGATTGGGCTGAAATTTAGAGGTTAAGCTTTCCTAGGGCCCGGGAGCTTATCCTCGAAATTTCAGCTCAATCCGATCACTCCTTCCCTGTGTTCAAAAAACCAAATATAGCCACTATAAATTCATTTCTTTTATTTTTCTTATCCACGCCTACAGGCCACAGTTGGCAACTGATCCGGGTGAATGAGGATTCATTCAAAGCAGAATTCGACTTGTTAGGGCCTTTTGATATTTTCAGACCGAAAAAATTATCCCCCGAATTTACATTTACGAAAAACCTCGTTTTCCTATAATAGCCCATGTTAATTTTTCCCACCACAACCCCTTGTGTCTCTTTAGTGCAGCGGTCGAGACTCCTGACTGTCAGGCGGAAAACCCGGGTTCGATTCACCGTTAGAGAAAATTTTTTATATACTGAATTTAAATCGCCCCTTTCATATATGGAATAATTTCTGTTCGTTTTAAGATTGAATGTCGCTCCTTCCTTTCAGTTTAAAAAACTTTTTTTATTTAAAGGCTGCGAAAACGGGGGTTTGGGGGCGGCAGCCCCCCAACTGTGCCTCCTAATCCCTGTACGTTTTAAGGTTCGACCTTGTAACTCAGCCTCTTTAACTCTTTAGAAAACGTAGTTTTTTTCAAATAATTTCTGCACGTTTTTGTACAGTTTATTTATGACTAAGAGACATCATATTTCGGCCTTGCCCACGAGAGCTATGTCTTGTTTTTGAATTAAATGAATTTGAATTTGAATTCGAAAACGTCACTAAAGCTCTCCAGGTGCTCTCAGAAGAAGCCTCGAAAGTTGGACTGAAGATCAACTGGCAGAAAACCAAAGTTATGCTTCTTGAGCCTCCCACGTCCTGTTCTACTGTAAAGAAAGTCAACATCGGAAGCAACCCAGTATGTGGTTGAAGACTTCACTTACCTGGGATCTACTCTGTCGAATGATGGCTTGATTACAAAAGAGCTTACATCTCGAATTGCCAAAGCTTCAGCACTTGTTGGGAGGCTTAGCAGCATCTTGCGAAAGCCAAACATAAGCCGCTATACCAAAATGCGCATTTACAATGCGTCAGTCAGCACCGTACTGCTGTGCGGAGTGGAGACGTGTCCAGCTGCAAAATCTATCCTCAGCGCCGTCGATGTCGCACAGAAGAAACATCCCCGAAGAATCGAAAGACTTCACTGGACTGACTTCGTTAGCAACCAGACTCTCCTGTCACGTACCGCTCAAACTCCTTTCTCGACGCAGCTCGTCCAGCGTACTGTTCGGTAGTACGGCCACCTCTTTCGCATGCCACGTGACGCCCCAGCACGGGTCGAATTTGACTTTGACCCCACCCTACTTAGATGGAAGTGATCCAGAGGACGCCCACCCACTAGGTGGAAAGACAAAGCCGATAAATTTTCTCACCCAAGCCCACATCCCGGTGGAAGAAGCTGCAAGGCTGGCAAGCGATAGGTCAACCTGGAGGTGCCTAGTTTCATCGTTCTCTACGCCGAACCCTCGGCAGGAGCCTCAAGTCAAGTAAGTCAAGTCCAAAAATACTGTTACTGTTTGGTTTCGGTTTGATTTTTTTTTTCATGGAGTAGGTGTATCCAGGATAGGGTGGAGTTTGCTTAATTTTTGCTGATAGTTGTTGTTTTATTTTAGGCCATTTTTGTTCTCGTTTTGAGTTAGTTTTTAACTAATATTTATACACCCCCCCTCTTTTGCAGGCCAAGGAGCCTCTGTGGGGACAAGTATCACGCAATGAATAAAATATTACCTCTAACGATCTACGTAAAAAATCTTGAAAAAAAAAAACTTGAAAGAAAAGTTAGAAAATCATTGGATCTTGAGAGGTTTAAGCACTAGTCATATGTACATACCATCGGTACCAACAGCCAAAATTTAGTAGTTGGATGTATATCATCAGATTAAAATGAGTTGATATTACTAATCCAAAAATTTGAGGAGTTTGAGTCCGCATCAGTAATAGGTAGGCTTCACAATCCATGTTTTGATTAGGGTAGAGTGACTTTGAATCCATTTATGTTCTTGCAAATATATTTGCTTCTTATTAAATAATTAAATTAATTACATTAACTAATTAAAATGTTTAATAAATTGATAATTAATGTCAATATTAAATAATTATGTCTCATTAAATAGTAATTATTTCATAACTAATTATGTAATTATTAATGTTTTCAACAGTTTTAATGAAAAATACAGCACTTTTGCTACTGGTGGTTCCGATGGCTTCGTTAATATTTGGGATGGTGCCAACAAAATTCGATTATGTCAATTTCATCGATATCCTACTGGAATTACTTCTCTCTCATTTAGTTCACAAGGTAAAAATTCTCTATATTCGAGTGTATTAATATTAATTGAGATTAGACAAAGTGAGATAGAAGGAGATTTTTGCCTATTCTTTGCCCTCTGGTATTATAACGCTATGAGCTTGCGACTAAGTACATTCTACAATTAACGAAATCCCCTCTCCACCCAAGAATTGATGTTCAATAAATACGCTTAGCGTTTGTTTATAACACTTCGAAATGCATAGGTAATTTGTCCTCTTTTTTCTCACTTGCGCGAAATATTTTGTTGTTTTTTACTTTTTTTAATTGAAATATCTCTGAAATTTGATTCATCGACGTACCAATCAAATCTTGCTTAGGAAGATATGGTACCTTAAAATCATTTTGCAAGCCTCAACGTCGGCTGACCGTCCCAAACACATAGTGCCCATAATGCATAAAACACAATTTCGTGTGTTTTAAAGTTTTTGTGCCCCCTCCCTCCAAAAAAACACCCTCCCCCCATGGACAAAAATATTGGATACAGCCCTGTCTGTGACAGGAAATTTTGGTTAGGTTCCAGTGATTTCTTTCATTTAACTTTTACCGCTTGTGCAGCCAAATTAATTTTTGCAATTTGTTCCGTTATAAAAACTTAATGGTGGTTCTGGATCTAGAATATCTTTATTTCAAACCAAATGTAACAACATAAAAAATGGAACATAATAGGGACTTTAATTCACAATAAATAACGAGAATGTTCTCTCTAAATTAAACATGTCATAAGCAGGGCCAGATAAAGGACGATTGGACGATTTGGCATTACTGTCAAAGTGAACAAAAAAAAACCTGAAATTTAAAATAAATTATTTTGACGATAAGGGATAAATTATGAATTATTCAAATTAAAAAAATATATTTGTTTTAAGCTTGCATTGTTGGATGGGATTTATTAATGTATTTATTATTATTATATAATACATACTTTATAATGTACAAAACTGATACCCATAAGTGCTCATGTAACACTTATTGAATATAATTGGGATAATCTTATATTAGAGGGATTTTCCACAAAGTACTTGAACTACTTTGTGTACGTAAACTACTATGCATGTATTTTTTATTTAAATATTTAATATATAGTCATGGCCACGCAAAAAATCCATCCAATCGGGCTCCGCACCTATTCAATCCGGCTCTGTTCATAAGGACTTTTGGGGAAAATAAGGATTTAAGTTTATTTGAAATAACGAGGTAATTACGCGTTCGTGTTTGAATAATCAGCCAGTTTTAAAGTTAACTATATACCAACTTAAGAAGACAGATTATGCTAGAAAATAACTGGAAATAAGTAATTCTTAGAAAATTGAATAGAAACATCGATTAATTAAAACAATTAACCTTATTTAAGCGGTTAAATATGAAAGGACAGCCAACTCTTTGTGGTTTGTATCGATAATGGAAAATGTCAGCTTGTGTGCAAGATTTAAAAATTCGTAGAAATTACCAAGACAGCATTTACGTAAAGGTGAACGAAAAAGAATAATTGCAACTTGTATAAAGTAAGTAAATATAACTATCTTAATCTATTTTTAGCTACCTTATTGTTAAATATATAAATATTTAAGTATTTAATTAATTAGCAGTAATAAGCATAATATATAATTTGCATAAGTAAGTATAAAGTAAGAACCGAAACATAACCATCTTAATCTATATTTTCATTATCATATAGTTAAATATATAAGTATCTATAATTATAATATTATAGATTTTTAAATTGTTTTATAGTTAAATATATAAATATCTATAATTACAATATTATTGATTTTTGATTTAACTATTTAATTTATAATTAATTAGTTATAATAAATATAATATATAAAATCTATAACAATATTAATTTTATAATTTTAAATATAATTTAACTGTCTTATAGTCTCGATAAGAATTGACCAAAATCAAGGAAAAAAGTGGTTTGCTAAACTCTTATTGAACTTTATTAAATTTATGTTTTTTTAAATTTTGTTATATTTTAAGTCAAATTTTGTTTTTGTATCATTCCTCGGCATTTAATTTTCCACTCGACAAGAAATATTTCAAGAAGGGCTTGGATTAAAGAAATTTTTTGAATTTTCTCCTTCAAGCAAACAATGAAACGAATTAAAATTACCAAATTACTTGGCAATTAGCGAAATTACAATTCTGCGCAAAAATTTGCCTAGGACTTAAAGGAAGAAGATGAAATATGAATCCTGTGATATAAGAATATCTTTAAAATATTTCACCCAAAATGTCATTGTCATTAATTTTGAAGTAAATTAGAGGAGATAAAATCTTAATCGTTCTCTGTGAAATAGGATAATTTTAATGGAAAAATTTATTTAAAAAAAATGAAATGTGCATAAATTACATTTATAGGACGCAGAGGTGAGTCAAAATATGCAATTTTTTAAATGGTTTGTTAGTATTTTTTTTTAACAGACAATTTTAAAATAAAAAAATATTAGTTTATTTTTTGTATATTTTTAACAGAAGTGTTTTAAATCATTCTGTCCCAAAGTGATCAGATTAAAATTTCATCGTCTTCCTTTTAACTTTTGATCAATTAAGGAATTAAAGAAGAAGATGAATGTAGCTCGTACGAAATCAATTTTGGATTTAGCTCATTGGGCAATGTGTTATAACTCAATAGTGATGCATGATAGACGCTAATGTTTGCGCAGTTAGTACCAGTACATCTCAATTCTTATAGAAAACGTTTTTGAAATCAATATATCAATTTCCTCCTCCGGTGTAAGCAATTATCCTTATTAATTATCCTAGGGGATCAATTAATTATCCTATTATTAATTATCCTAGGGGATTAATTATCCAGGAGGGGGAAGATAGGCTGCTTTGTGAGTTAATGAGCTCTAGGACTCCCCGTTATATTGTGGCAGTAGGAAATTTTGTATTGATGGGAAGGATATCAAATGAAGTGTAATTTTTCTTTAGTATTTGTCTTTTTGTATATGGCTTTAATTGGCTTTTAAATACAGATTATTATTATTATTATACTCCCTTTTCTTTGTTCAGATAAACTAGAGTTAAAAAAATGAGAAATATGAGCCATGGCAGATTTATGTATCGGTGATTTAACAAACGGTAGTACCAGTAAATCTCAGTTGTCTTAGAAGAAAATGTGTTGAAAAACATGGGCGTAGGCAGCATATTGTCTAGGGAGGGTTGTCTATAGTGTGATGGAGTTTTATCAACTGCTTTTCCAACTATCTGCTTTTTCAGCCATATCTAATGTAAAATTGAAGTTCTAGGGGGGGATCTACTGACTGTATTATCCCTCCTAAACCCCAAAATACAACAGTTTAAATATTGTACTATTTAAAAAATAGTTTAAATAGTACCAATACATCTCAGTTGTCTTAGAAGAAAATGTGTTGAAAATCAATATAGTTCCCTTTTCTAGACTAGTACTCTAGACTACCTAGTCTAGACTACGGGCTATTGAGAAGAAAATATGTTAAGAAAACGACTCTAAATTCACAATATAAAGAATAATTGTAGCTAATATATTTTGAATGCAACTCCTCTATACCTTACCCCTCCCTGATGTACAAATATGTAACCCAAATTATATATTTCACATGAGTTTTTCTTGATTTTCCAGTTTTTATTCGTCAAGCTTGTTTCAATTTACGGGTACACGTGTTGAAACAAGAGAGACGGATTGGGAGAATACATGGAAAATATATAATAGGCCTATGTACTTGCACATTAGGTGGGGGGGGGGAGTAAAGTATAGAGGAGCTGCATGCAAAATGTGTTAGCTACAATTATTCTGTATATTGTTAAGAAAGAATCGTTTTCTTAACATGCTTCCTTCTCAATGGACCATAATCTGGACTTTTACCGCTCTTTTTTCTCTGTTCAGTGAAACTTGAGTTAATACAAAATAGCTTGGCCATGTAGATTAAAATACGAAGGACATTGAAAGTCCTTAATATAGTAAGTAAAACTTTAGTGCATTGATGGAAGGTTAATATATCATTTAATTTTTTTTTAACTTTACATTGTAGTCTAAAAACTATAGACAAGGTAATAAGTAAGCCTTTGGGGTTCCATTAGAGGTTGATTGAAGGATTTGCCCCAGATGCAACCATTGAATTTAGAAAGAGAATAAGGAAAATTAATAGTGGTACTCAGAATTAAATTATAGAATGCCATCAAAGTAATAATGTAAAATATAATATATTATAGAATATAATTAAAACACCAAGCAAAGTAAGGGAGTATGAGTAAGAGTGGAAACAGAAAAGGGGAGTATGGGTAAGAGTGTAACAGGAAAGAGGAGTATGGGTAAGAGTGGAAACAAAAAAGGGGAGTATAGGTAAGAGTGTGACAGGAAAGGGCAGTATGGGTAAAAGTGAAAACTGGCGCTGACAGAAAAAAGAAAAAAAAACCATCAACACTTTCTAGCGTGTGGCGGAACTTGGCATCTTTTCAACCTTTGTAATCGTTTTTCTGTCAGGAACTGCGATCAGACTCTTATTACTACACTAATTTTTACCAACTATATAACTTAAATTAATTATTCTTATTGCTATACTGAAAAAATCCCAAATGTCGCTGAACCCTACATGGCGTTGGAGGCTTTTTTGGTCAACATTATCGCTAATTCCTTTTTGCCTTGCCTTCCTAAAATTAAGCAAATTTGTTTGTGCTAAGAATTTTGATTGTTAAATTTAAACTTAATGAATTCTAACAACGATTTATCCAGGACTTTTTGGGGGGAGGGGGCCGGAGGTCCAAAGAAATGCCTAAAAATTTATTGATATTCATTTTTGTTTCGTTTTTACGAGTCGGACAAAAAATTCGGGGAGGTTTCACACCCGGTAACCCTGCCTCCTGGATATGCCTCGAATTCTTTATATTATTTGGAAAATATATTCAACAAGTATTTTTATGCTGAGTTAGGTTAGGGCTAACTCTGACTAAAGATCCATACCTGAAAGTTTCCCGTAGTTAAAACTTTATAATGTTTAATTCACCGAGTCTTGATAAAAGAAATACTTGTATGTTGACCCAGTTTTTCATTATAAGTTCTACACATCGTAGATAACTTTATATGTACACGTATGAGCGGGGGATTCAGACAATTTATATCCTATAGAACGCATGGAATAACATGGACGTATTTATGTTTTTTTTACCTTGCACGGTGAAATAATTTATGCGCACAAAAATGATATATCTCCAAATGGCTGGGATGACGGACGTGAATCATCCAGGATGTGCTCCTTAGGGCAGGGACTTTGAACGTGCTTAATGGGGGTGGGGTAAGTGGAATTATTTAAAGGTTAGGTGGTTTTTACCTTAAATCGAGTTAAAAGTTAACTTAAAGTAGTCTCTACCTAAGAGATAACAATATGCTTAAAAATTCTGGAGGGAGGGGGCCGCAAATAACCTATAGAAATAAGCTAGAATATAAAATAAAAATTATAAAAGAAAAGAACTCAAGAGTGATGTCATGATAACAACCGTAGGGGGGGCTAAAGGTCAGAACATCGCCTGAGCAAAGGAGATGTGAGGGCCAAAGGCTCATGTGAAGCACGGGACTATTTGCGAAGGTCGACTGCCTGAGATGCTAACCAAAGTGAGTCATGGAGGCGGCTTTAGGCTGTATTTACAGTGGCTGAATGCCCACGCCCGTTCATGTAGTTCAAAGGCCCGATTGAGCCAAGAGGAACGGTAAAAAAAAACCTAAGCCAGATTTGATAACCAAGAGGCTTGCCAAATGCTCCATGTTAGGCAGTGTTTAACACATACCGTGTAATTGGTTTCTTTTTTCCCCGACTCAGTGTTTTCAGTTCAATTTTAGCCATTATTTCTTTGTGTGTACCCCACATCTAGCGTTTGGTGGCTTTGGTATTTTTTCAAGCTTTGTAATCGTTTTCCTGTCAGGAACTGAGATCATGCGCTTATTATTACCATTGTTTTACCAAATACAGTAATTAAATTAATTATTCTTATTACGACACTGAAAAAAAATGCCAAGTGCCACTGAACGCTAGATGGCGTTGACGGCTTTTTAAGTCGACACTAGCGCAAATTCACACTCTTGTAAGTTACGCACTCCGTGTTTTCAGTTCAATTTTAGTCATTATTTCTGTGTTTTCACCCATATCTTTCTGATCTTGTGGTGGGCCTTCCCTCGGCCTGCGATTCTAAAAATTCGACTTTTTATCTCTGACTTCCAGATGTACTTAGGAAATTGATAAGGATACGCCAATTGTCTCTCAAATGTATTGCTGCCATATCACTACGTTTCTGCTGGTTGCGGATAAGGTCCAAATTGGGTGCTCAGCCGTCTTTCATGCGCGCTACCTATATACCACATATTTTCAACTTCGGGTC
The DNA here is from genome assembly GCF_049724085.1 of Artemia sp. Qi Xiang Cuo. NCBI lineage: Eukaryota > Metazoa > Arthropoda > Branchiopoda > Anostraca > Artemiidae > Artemia > Artemia sp. Qi Xiang Cuo. Next base: position 1,765,173 of record NW_028297432.1, read on the forward strand.
CTAAACTGTTTGCTGGATTTTTTAAATCCCATAATGGGTATCAATACTTCTAACTCGACTAACTCTCTTTGAAGTTTTGTTTATTACATTTCTGCACTTTTAGGGCCTAAACCGTTGCTCAAAAATATTTTAGGCTGAAAAATCTGGTTGAATGAGATCTTTTCCCTGGCTATCTGCGGCCAAAGCCGTATCTAGAGGGAGGGGTACTGCGTTTGAACCCTCTCCGCAGGAAATTTTTGTGCCGACTCTTAAACATGTGTCGACTCTTATAAATGAATTTGTAATGCGTTAAAAAAAATTTTTATTGTAGCCCCCCCCCCCCTCCACCCCCTAAAAACAATCCTGGATGGACCTTTTTCTATTAAATTTGATCTTAATCGATCGTGGTAAGAGAAAATATTATGATTCTGTAACCCCCCTTCCCCCCAAAAAATAAATTATTGTATGAGGAGGCGTTTAAATGTTGACGGTCAGGTTTTCTGAGTCAGTAAATTCACTATTGTAACTTGTGTGGATATATGATTACCTCTTCAGGCTGAATCAACAACTGACAGTTGCCAGAAGATCCTCATCTAATTAAAATCACGCTTCTAAAAACTATTCTTTACTTTCAGGTTCGCATTTGGCAATTGCTACATCGTATAATTATGAATTTGAAACCCATCCAGTTCCAAGACCGAAAGACCAAATATATGTTCGGCCTGTATCTGACGCCGAAACAAAGCCTAAATAATTTGTTCTTTGATTTTTTAACTCCATTTTATGCTTCGTATATTTTGTAGTTTTCAAGGACAGTCTCAGAATTAAATTCAAGATCTATTAATACTTTTGTTTGTTATAAGTCACTGCGAAGACCGAACTGCCTTTTCCTCGTATACCTGAACAAAACAATTCCAATGAATGAAAACATTTTCAAGATTATTAAAAGAAAATCAATCGACTAGGGGGTCAGCTCCCTAGTCAATACCTCGCTCTTTATGCTAAAGTTCAAATTTTGTTTCAATTCTTTAAAAATGACCCCTTAATCACAAAGGCCGTTAATTAGAATAAATAGCTCTTATGAAAGTACTAAAAAACCTTTGGCTTAAAGAGCGAGGTATTAACTAGTGGGTGAACCCAATCTTATGCGTAATAATTTCTGTTCGTCTTAAGTTTTGATGTTGCTCTTTACTTTCAGTTGACAAACTTATTTTTTTAATTAATTTCTGATCGTTTTTTTAAATAATATTGGAAAATCCAGCACCCCCTTCATAGGGGGCGCTGGATTTCCTTCTCACATGAAAAATTTCCCCCATGAAAACCTTCCCTATGATATCCTACCCTCATGAAAACTTCCTCCATGGAAAGACACTCCCACATAACCCCCGAACCTCCCCCCCGCACAACCAGAAAAAAATCTCCCGTAAAAACGTCTGTATACTTCCCAATAACCAATACTATATGTAAACATTGGGTAAAGTTCATAACTTTCAGCCCTCCCCTCGGGGACTTTGGGGGATTAAGTCATCCTAAAAGACATAGTTATTATTTTTTCGACTATGCTGAACAGATTTCCTATCTCAAAATTTTGATCGGGTGACTTTGGGAAAAAATGAGCGCGGGAGGGGGCCTAGTTACCCTCCATTTTTTTGGGTCGCTTAAAAAGGGCACTGGAACTCCTGATTTCCGTTTGAATGAGCCCTCCCAAGATATTCTAGCACCACTGGGTCAATACGATCACCCCTGGAAAAAAAACAAACCCAAATGAACACGCATCTGTGATCTTTCTTCTTGCAAAAAATACAAAATTCCACATTTTTGCAGATAGGACCTTGAAACCTTTACAGTAGGGTTCTCTGATACGCTAAATCAGATGGTGTGATTTTCGTTAAGGTTTTATAACTTTTTGGGGGCATTTCATCCTTTTTTTCGAAAATCAAGCAAATTCTCTTAGGCACGTAACTTTTGATGGGTAGGAATAAACATGATAAAACTTATATATTTGAAATCAGCATTAAAATCTTTTTCTTTTCATTTATCTCTTGGTATCAAAATTCCGTTTTTTAGAGTTTCGGTTACTCTTGAGCTGGGTCACTTCTTACTTACATTTCGTTACCACCAACTGTTTGATTCTTGTTTTAGGAGTTATGGACTATTTCAATTTTTACTATGTGGCCTGATCGTCTCTTACTAGGCTCCTAGCTATCGCTTCAACCCGGATAATCTGTCAAGTGGTATCACTAATATATTCTTCTTTTCTACGCTTCTTACGAAATATCGTACTCGTATATCGTACTACCTCTGTGACTACATCTTCAGTAAACTATGTCACTGACTTCCCAAGTCCATTAATTCCCTGTGCATTGCAATCTTCAAGTTCCATGTCACCGAATCTATTTTCCACTGTAAGATCATATCTCCTCTGCAGTTGTTATGAAGATTTTCAATGTCAAACTTTTTAACATCATTGCAGGTTTTCATCGTAACTTTCAGCTTCAGGTTGCACGTAGCTATCACAAGTTGATGATCAGTCTGCTCTGTGGAACGTTCTGGCGCCTTCCAGGCATCATCTCTTCTGTTTACTAATAAGTATATGGTCGATTTGGCTCTTGGTCCTGCTATTGGAAGATTTCCAAGTACATTTATGAACCGTCTTGTGCGGAAACCAAGTGCTTCTAACGATTAATTCATGGATACCATAAAAATCAATGAGACGCATGCCATTTTCACTCAGATCATCATGTTTATGTGCACCTACCACTGTGGGTTTGTATTGGGCATGACTTCCAACTTTTGCATCAAAGTACCCATAAGTCACCAGAATATCGTGTTGGTGGACTTTATGAGCAACATCGTTTAACAGTTGGTAGAAAGAATCCTTTTCTGACTCACTCGCTTCGTTAGTAGAGATATACACTGCAATCATTGTCATCTTTACTACAGTAGTGTCAAATCGTGCTCGCAAGATGTGCCACTAACAGGTTTCCAATCTGAGAGGGACTTCCCGGCTACCTTACAGATCGCAAGGGCTACTCCAGTAGTTTTCTTCCGCTGTTGTTCAGAAAACAGCAGATGATAATCTCTGCAATCGGCAGTCCCAAATTCAGGACGGCGCGTTTCTGATAGGGCAGAAGTGTCAATGTGGCTTTCAAGGGTCTTCAAGACACTCTTCATTCTGTCAGGCTATGTTTTTTGGTTGGAGTTTCTCAAGTTCCGTTCCAGGACCAAATACGGAAAGAGTCTTTCGTCGTCAAAAATCGTATCGGGGGGCTCGCAGTATTCATAATCATCAGATCAGTTCGATTTTTAAGGTCATTCATTGCAGATTGGATAATAACTAGGTTTTTATGGCTACAGGCTGTTAGGCTGTCGACCAACTTTCACTACTTTACGAGAACTTAGAACCATCAGTTGTAGTCCGAAAGAGCCACTTAGGAACTCCCTGTAACCTCCCTGAGACACATAAGGTGGAAGTTGCCTGAATTTTATAGCACCTTCTTATGGAGAGTTGAAGTACTAAACTAATACCTAAACAATCGAGCTTAACCTGCTATGCTAGCCTACCATGGGCGCCTGTAAGGGGGGAGGGCAGGGGTGTCAGTCCCCCTGGCTGAACGATGCTGCTTTATATTTTTATATTTTTGTTTTGAGATTTCTATTATTCAGCATTGGAAGTACCGAATATACCAGGTAAGTTCCCATTGAAATTCACCCTATGGGTGCCTATGCAGCTTACTATAGCCTACTGTCTCTGAAAATATTTGTCGGAAACCAATAAGAGAATTTGCCAACTCAAAGAAATGTTAGCAGTTAGGTATTTTCTATCAGTGTTTCATTCAAATTAGTAACCCTGCTCTGTTGCATAATATGTACTTTATTATCAGGATTATGTCAATAATTGTCTCCATTGGTGGTTCAATTTGTGATAAAAATTTTTAAAAAAAGAATTCGTTAACTCTTGGGATTGCTATTCAACATTTTTTTATAAATCATTCACTTAGGCAGGACTAGCGCGCTGCCTAAGTGAATAGTGATGTGGGCACAATGTGTTTTTTTTTCTCCACATCTGGGCACTTCGTATCGAAGGAGTTGTCGTAGAAACTTCGAAAGTGGCTCATTCTATTGGAAATTGGAATGGCTAGTACCCTTTTTCATAGTCAAAAGTGATTGGAGGGCAACTAGCCCCCCCCCACGCCCATCATTCCCCCAAACACATTCAATCAAAATTTTGAGATACCCATTTTGTTCAGCGTAGTTGATTTCAAAATAGAAAATACATTTTTGAGGATGAAACTCACCCACATCCCTCAGGGCAAGGGTTTTAAGTTATGCCCTGGGGGCACATAAGGTTTTTATAGAAGGTGTTGTCGTAGAAACTTCAAGAAAGGCTCATTCGATTGGGAAATTCAAAGGGCTAGTGCACTTTTATAATAGTCGAAAGTGATTGGAGAGCAACTAACCCCCCCTCCCTACGCTCATCAATCCCCCAAACATATCCAATCAAAATTTTGAGATAGCCATTTTGTTCAGCGTAGTTGATTTCCATATAATAAAGATCTTTTTGAGGAGGACACTCCCCCACAACCCTTGCGGCAAGGGTTTTAAGTTATGCCCTGGGGCATGTAAGGTTTTTATAGAAGGTTTTGTCGTAAAAACTTCAAAAAAGGTTCATTCGATTGGAAATTCAAAGGGCTAGTGCCCTTTTTAATAGCCGAAAGCTACTGGACGGCAACTATCCCCCCCACGCCCATCATCCCTCCAAACACATCTTATTAAAATTTTGAGATAGTCATTTTGTTTTGAATAATTGATTTTCACATAGAAGATATATTTTTGAGGAAGACACCCCTCTACAATCCTCGGGGCAAGGGTTTCAAGTTATGCCCTGGGGGCACATAAGGTTTATATAGAAGGTGTTGTCGTAAAAACTTCAAGAAAGGCTCATTCGATTGGAAATTCAAAGGGCTAGTGCCCTTTTTAATAGTCGAAAGCGATTGGAGGGCAACTAGCCCCCCTCACCCACGCCCATCATTTCCCCAAAATTATCCAATCAAAATTTTGAGATAGCCATTTTGTTTAGCATAGTTGATTTCTAGATAGAAAATATGCTTTTGTGGAGGACACTCCTCCACAACCCTCGGGGCAAGGGTTGTAAGTTATGCCCTGAGGGCATATAAGGTTTTTATATAAGGCGGTGACTTAGAAACTTCAAGAAAGGCTCATTCGATTGGAAATTCAAAGGGCTAGTGCCCTTTTAAATAGTTGAAAGTGATTGAACGGTAGCTAAACCCCCTTTCACGCCCACCTTTTTCCCAAAAACATCCAATCAAAATTTTGAGATATCCATTTTGTTCAACGTAGTTTTAAGTTCTGGAAATTAGGTCTTTGAGGATGACAACCCCCTCACAGCCCTCAATACAAGGGTTGTATGTTATGCCCTGGGCAGATATAAAGTTTTTATAGAATGTGTTGTCGTAATAACTTCAAAAAGAACTCATTCGATTGGTAAATGAAAATGTTTGTTTCCTTTCTATTAGTCAAGAGTGATTGAAAGGAAACTAACACTCCTTTCACGCCAAAAATTTCCCCAAACATATCCAATCGAAATTTTTAAATAACCATTTTGCTCAGCGTAGTTGATTTCGAGTTCTAAAATATGTTTTTGATGAGGACACTCCCCCACAACCCTCAGGGCAAGGTTTTTAAGAAGGCTTTGTCGTGGAAACTTCAAAACAGGCTCATTCAATTGGAAATTCAAAGGGATAGTGCCCTTTTTAACTCGAAAGTTGTTGGAGGGCACCTAGCCCCCCCCCCCCACGCCCCACCCCCAAGAAATAGTTAATTTCTTGTCTTTATTTATTATTAATTTTTTTTTCCAAAGTCATTATTTTTCGTCTTTTGTTTGTTTTTTAATTTTTTTATACATTTAATTGTTTTTACTACACATTTAATACTTGTATAGTGTTTTGTGGGTAAGCAATAAATTATTATTATTATTATTGTTTTTTCTGTCGATGTCTGAAATATGTCCCCCTCCGGTATTTAGACACCTCCTAGCCTGCTCCTAGTTATTATACCACCAGTGGTTTTATGACAAATAAAAAGTATATTAACTGTCCTCTATATTAAAGTCAAAACTTAACAGTTAGGAACATGAGATGTTTCAAAACCTACCGTCTCAAGTAACGCTGCTATGTCACGGAATCAAAACCCCAGTATTTATAAACATCTGCCTATGGTAAGGACTCAAGTAATATTGGTTGTTTACTATACCACGGTGTATAGGGAGTTTCTTAAACCTCAAGTGCCTCCCTGAAATTTAATCTGGTGTCTCTTCCAAAGACAATTGTCTATTCAATGGATGCGCTACAAAAACTAGCGTTGAATAGAAATTCGCCATGGGAGCACAAGGAATTCTTGCAAACTATTTGTGTGTACACTTGTTTGTTTAGTTTTAAAAACCACACTTGATTCCTAACCAGGAAAATTGGAATCTTTATCCACACGGAAAAGAAAAGCTCCAACAGTGCGGTTGACACAATACAAAATTGGCTCAAATTAATTCAAAGTCAGCAGAACGCCACCGCCTCAGCCGGTAGTGGCGCGCTGGTGGCGTTATGACACTTTGGTACTGGTCGACCTGGCTTCTCGTTGATGGCGTTAAATGCATGCGCCGCCGGGGTCTAGTTGGACCTACTGAGGTCTAATGTTCAAATTTTGCAAACTTTTTATTCTTATGGTAAGACTTTGATTAAACTTCAACATTAATTTCAATTATTTAATATAACAAAAAAATGGTGATTCCAAAGCACCCCATAGTCCTTTAGTTGTGTTAAATGACGTGGCTTGTTATTGGACGGTAACCAGCATTCAAGTTTTTGAAAATCCCATAGCTGTCAGGTCACTGCACTACATGTGGAAAAACAACTTTCTCGGTACCTAGCCTTTTACACAACTACCAATTATATATTTTAGTTTCTCTATTTTTAGTCAGAACATGCAGTCACTACAAGGAAATCTTAAATTATCTTTAGAATATTCAGTTGATCCAACATGAAACCTTTTACTTTAATCGGTACTTGTCTATCAATTTGTTTTTTTGTGGATATTAAGGAACTTCAACTCCTTAACTTTTCGCTGTCTGTACTTGAGTTTGACTTTTTCATTATGCTTCAAGACTAAATGCTCTAGCTTAAAGTACCAAGGACACCAAAATGAAAACACATTTAGCCCTCTTAATCTATTTTAGGTCTATTCATACCTGAAAATCCGGGTTTCCTACGAGTTTTTGTTTAGCTGCTATTAGCATTTTTAGTTTGAATAAATTCACAAAACAGTGTTGTCAATAATAAAACAACGATAAACTTCGGAGCTGAATAATATCAGCGAAAACTATTTCCTACGAATCCGACACTGTTTTTCATTTGTGAAAATTCAAATTTACAAAATCTGTTGATTGTCAACAGATTTTGACAAATTTACAAAATCTGTTGAATCTGTTGAATTTACAAAATCTGTGATATGTTGATTAATATACATATAAATTTTAACTTTTATCAAGAAAGGTTTTTGATTTACGGGGTTTATTTAGTTGTATTTATTTTAAATAATAATATTTTTTGTTTAAATGGTGTTAAGCACAATCAGAGAATTAAATACCTGCAACACCAACTCGCTAGTTTCTCCCGTCGAAGTGCTTTCAAAACAATAATAGTCAAACTTAAGAGCAGAGAGCGGCCACTGATGGCATTCCTGTAATGTACTAATCTAAAAAATAGTTTTTCCAAGGGAAGTAATTAGTGATGTTGAAACTTAAAAAGGACAAAAATTACTGCTTCACAGCCTATCTAATATATATCAATAAAACTAGCACAAATAAACCAACTAATTATGTTTCCCTGTGTTTCTAGGAGCAGACGATCTATGAAACTTACTAAGGGGGTTTGGAGGAGGAGGGTGTGGAAAAGGTTTTTGTAAACCTCCAGTTAAGGGTTCTGGAACATAACTATCACAATAGCACCTGTTTTGTACTTCAGAGCTTTTCCACTTATGAAGTGGCACCAAAAGTGTTGTTTTCAGTGCTGTATCACACTTACTAATGGTAGAATCGATAAAAACAAAAAGCACGTTGATTTGAGCAATAGCTTTCAATTAAGCCATTAAATATAATTCTTATAAGTTCTGCTTGCTCAATAGCCTCAGCTTTTCCACTTGAGACATGGCACAAAAAGGGCCGTTTTTTGTGCCATTTGGAAATTGTAGATGGTGAAATTTATTGAAAGAACGTAGATATGAGCAACATCTCTTATATAAGCTATAAAAATATGTCTACGATGTCATGGTAGCCTGCTAGCGCCACCACTTGTGAAACAGCACAGTGCCATTTTGGTGCCATAAGCCACTTGCATATGGCGAAGTTTATAAAAAGCACGTAGATATAAGGAACAGCTTTTGAATGAGCTATAAAATTTGACAACGTAGAACATGGATGAAATAATTTTAGGAAAATAATTTGTGAAGTTGCCGATGGTGTCTTAGAGAAGAAAGTTAGGAACGCAGCTAAGAATATTAGAGAAAAAGCCTTATGTTTAATAGAGAGGAGAAGGGGCTTGTACAAGAATTGTCTGAGTAACAGATTATATGAATACAGGAGAAATGTAAAGAAATCGAACAAAGTATTCAAATATGAACTAAGGAGGTGTAAAGTGGAGGCCATGAATAAAACTATCGAGGATCTGGAAGATGCAGCTAGACAGCATAATAGTAAAATATTTTACTGGCATTTTAATAAATAAAGAAGGAGTAGTCCATCTGGACTTGTCCCAATTAAAGATATTAGTGGGGCAACAACTAGTGATAAGGAAAGAGCTAAAGAGAGATGGCTAGAATATTTTGAGAATGTGCTAAACAGAAATAGAGTTGCAAGAAAAGATATAGAGGAAAATGAAAAAGTTTGTGATACCTTGGATGAGAAGGAAGATTTGTTTTGTGGGGAAGAATTAGTGACTGTGCTAAAAGAATTAAAAAATATTAAGGCCCCAGATGCAGATAGTGCGGTGAATGAGTTTTTTAAATATGGTGGCTCTGAAGTTAAAAATAAGTTACTGAAGATTATGAGTATGATTTTTGAAAAAGGGGAAGTACCTGGTGATTTTAGGAAAACCACTGTATAAGAAAGGTAATAAGAGAGAGTGTGGTAATTATCAAGGCATCAGCCCGGTCTCTGTAGGTAGCAAATCACTTAGTAATTTGATACTTTTTAGACTGAGAGAAGCTATAGACAAAGTTATATAAGAGAAAAACAGTGCGGTTTTAGAAAGGGTAGAGGACGGGTTTTAGAAAGGGTAGAGGATGCGTCGATCAAATTTTCACTCTTAGCTTAATAATTGAGATATGCATGAGTTATCAAACATCTTTGGTCCTGAGTTTTGTAGATTATGAGCAAGCGGTCGATTCCGTTGATAGAAGAGCTTCAGTAAAGGTCTTATCCTTGTATCGTATACCAGACAAACATATTAAATTGATTAGTGATATGTACGAGAATGACACTACTGCGGTTAAGGTAGGAAATGGGGCTAGCATCTCATTTCGTGTTAAATTAGGAGTTATGCAGGATTGTGTTATATCCCCCTTTATTTGGGTCATTTTGACGGAATTTGTCTCAAGGAGCAGAGGAAAGAACATGGAATCAAAGGGGGGGGGGGTTTCTGGAATTAGATTATGCTGAGGGTTTAAGCATTCTAGATGAAAGTGTGAGCAAAATAAATGAATCTTTAGAGGTTTTGTGAGTTCAGAGTGCTAAAATAGGTTTGAAAATTAATGTTAAGAAGACTAAGTCACTAAGGCTAGGAAAAAGTGAAGATAAAAAGATTACTTTGGGTAACAAAAAGATTGATCAGATGGTCAGCTTCACTTACCTAGGTAGAATTATTAGTAAAGACGGCGGGAGCAGTGAAGATGTTAAAAAAACACTGTTGATAAAACGTTTGGAAGAGTAGAAAGATAAGTCTGCAAACCAAGATTAGAATATTGGAAGCTACAGTGATGACAGTGGTCAAATATGGCTCTGAAGCATGGGCGCTCAGAAAAGCGGCGAAGATTTGCTAGATGTTTTCCAGAAAAATTGCCTACGGATTGTTCTGGGTACCCGGTTGAATGACCGTTTTCCAAACAGTAGGCTGTACGAAAAGTGTGGTTCAATCTACGTTTCTCTGGCTAAAATGAGAGAAAGGTTGAGATGGCTAGGGCACGTTCTGCGGATGACATATTTCCGAAGATTGTCCTTTTTCGCCAACTGTCTAGAGCTAAACGGAAAGCAGGTCGTCCGCCGTTAAGGTGGGAGGATTCACAAAGAAAGATTTAAGGGAAATAGGAATTTCCTCGAGGATGTAAAGAGGGATGCTTAGAATAGGTTGAGATTGAGGATGAGCGTGCGTAGCTGTGTTGGCCTCAGGCAGTATGGTGCTGCGGTAAGTTGTTAGTAGTAGCAGTAGTAAACTTCAAGAAATGAAACCACAATTTTTTCTTTATGAAGAGAAATGCTCCTCGAGACATCCAAACGAGATGCACAGCAGGTCAGAACCAAGATTGCTTCATATTAATTTTTTGTCTTGCAAAAAAACTATTAAACTCCTTAGACTTCTAAAGACTAGAACGATATTTGCGCTTTACTGAAAACAAAATACATTTAAACATTTTTTCCTTTAAAATATTAATAGATCCGAAATTGCTGACACTTTCAGGAATAAATATTAGTATGTATTAAAACTGCCAATCTACACTTATTAGTACTTTTCAGTAATTTTGATTATTATGGTGATATCCTTCTTTTTTTATATTGACAAATAAAAACACAGGGGCATTAGCCCTATCCCTGTGTCTGACAATTTCTATTTGATTTAAGTTTGACCTGATTATTAATTATAATTTTTGTTTGTTTGGGTAAATAGTGATTTAAGTTTGTTTTCGGATTGAATTACTATTTGGCTTTATTTCTGCTTGTCTTTGTTGTAATGTAGCTCTTAACTTTTTTGTGTGAAAAGTTTTTTAACTAAATTTAAGAAACATTGATGGAACAAGCAAAGAAGCACAAATGAAGGCGTCCAGTCTACATTTTTGTCAAATGTCAAGGAAAATAGCCAATAGAATTACAGGAGAGTGCAGGAGTAAAAGAGAATTAAAAGACTAAAAATGTATTATTGTAATTATAAAATCTAAATCATTAATAGTTACACTAATTCACAAAATTGTAGGGGAGGGGTCCTTTTAAATTTTTTTAAAAGAAGATAAATACAAAAATATTATCAAAATCCTGTGAGGGGCATCTGCCCCCTCCCTATCTTCCTCCCCCAATTGATAACCTTATTGTTGGTAAGACTTGTAAACATGAGCATTATGTTTGTTTACTTAAAATAAAATTTTAATTGAGTAAAATTAAGTAAACAATGTATAACTCAATTTGTTATTGAGAGATGTGTGATAATTTTGACAAATTCATGTTTGTCGGGATTTCAAGGCTTCTCGTATTTTTAATAATAAATATATTTATAAAATAACAATATTTACAATAGCCTATCATTTACTCATTATATGTTTTGACAAAAGCTTTGTTCGTTGTTTTAGCCATTAGAATTTTAAGCAGAAATCAGTTTAACGAAAAATCATGAGCAAAGCTACAACTTTGGATATGCATTGTTGGGAAACTATATGTAATCCCGCGGAATTAGTATTTTAATAGAAAGCTTTTGTCTGTCATTTTAAAAATCATCATATATTTCAAAATAAATATAAATTTGCTGTTAATTTACTTTAAAAATCTGAAATCTGTTTATTAAAACGGTGCTTGTGAATTATACCAACCATACTCGAGAAATGAAATTAGGTTAATAATAATGAAATATACCAAAATATGATGAGAATATAATATTTTAGTTACAAAATTATGGAAACTACAACAGAGAAATATGTAAAACAGGCCACCAAGAAAGCATTACATTAAATCCTAACCTAACTTAAACAAATCTATGTATTAAATATTTAACTTAAATAGACCTGCATAGTAGTTTATTTCACTTGCCCAGCAGTTTAGCTAAGCTGATTATCTCCGATGGCACACAGAGAAACCATTTTTACTACAGATCAAGAACAGAGTATGGTCACTATAATACAAAAGTACCATTAAAACTTTAAAACAAAGCCAGAACTTGTCCAGCATAAGCCTTTCTTTTTTACTGTATTCATTACCTATATTAATCATTTGATATAAAAATAAACATTTTTTCTTGAAACTTTAAGAGACAGCCAAATTTCAAAATTGCGCTGTATCTCAGATAAATTAAGTTTTTCCCGGAACTAAAAATTTAGATAAATTAAACAAAAGCATACGTCAAACAACTCAAAAGTATCTCCTTGAAGATTCAAAATATATTTCAAAATTATGGTATATTTCCCGAAAAAACAAGACACTTTTCCGGAAAAAGATTGTTTCCATCTTCGCTCCCACCCCACCTTAGAATTCGTTATAATTTTGCTTCGGCTGGGGGAATTTTCTGGGACCACCAATGTATTATTCCCACATACTAATAGTGTGGATAAATAGTGACTTAGTTCGTCATCGCCAAGTAGAAGTGCGCTGGGTTGAGAGCTCTCTAACCAAGGGGCACGGGTTCGATCCCTGGCGTGGCTAGTTACTTCGTTTGGGACGTGGGTCAGTGGTGTGATTCCGAAAGCTTAGCCAGAGTCAACCCAGCTCTAAATGGGTACCTGTAGAAATCTGGGGAAGGTAAGCAGGAAAGGTGTTGGACCTTAAGGGTCTAGGACCGTCTTACTTACTTTTAATTTGTTAAAAACAGTGAAAAATTGCTAAAACAATTTTTTAAAAGTAAAAACTCAAGTCTTCTAAGACTTATAAGTTATCTAAGCCTCAAGTCTTGTAAGACTTAATTTTAATTATGTGTGTCATTAAAAATAAAAAAAATAAAAATAAAGAATAATGTTTCAAGTTGTACCTACTCTGAAGGTTTTAATTGATTATTTTAAAATAGATTTCAAGGTTTATAATTTTTGCCTGACTGATTTGACTTTTCTTTTAAGACCACCATTTCTTCTAAGACTCAAGACTTATAAGCTTTCAAATCTTCTAAGCCTCAAGTCTTCCAAGACTTATTTTTTTATGTGTGTCATTAAAAAAAAAAAAAAAATAGAAACAAAGAATAATGTTTCAAGTTACTCTGAAGGTTTTAAATCATTATTTCAAAATAGATTTCAAGGTTTATAATTTTTGCCTGACTGATTTGACTTTTCTTTTAAGACCACCATTTCTTCTAAGACTCAAGACTTATAAGCCTTCAAATCTTCTAAGCCTCAAGTCCTCTAAGACTTATTTTTTTTATGTGTGTCATTAAAAATAAAAAAATACAAATAAAGAATAATGTTTCAAGTTACTCTTAAGGTTTTAAATCATTATTTCAAAATAGATTTCAAGGTTTATAATTTTTGCCTGACTGAATTGACTTTTCTTTTAAGACCACCATTTCTTCTAAGACTCAAGACTTATAAGCCTTCAAATCTTCTAAGCCTCAAGTCTTCTAAGACTTATTTTTTTATGTGTGTCATTAAAAATAAAAAAATAGAAATAAAGAATAATGTTTCAAGTTACTCTGAAGGTTTTAACTTATTATTTCAAAAGAGATTTCAAGGTTTATAATTTTTGCCTGACTGATTTGACTTTTCTTTTAAGACCACCATTTCTTCTAAGACTCAAGACTTATAAGCCTTCAAATCTTCTAAGCCTCAAGTCCTCTAAGACTTATTTTTTTTATGTGTGTCATTAAAAATAAAAAAATACAAATAAAGAATAATGTTTCAAGTTACTCTGAAGGTTTTAACTCATTATTTCACAATAGATTTCAAGGTTTATAATTTTTGCCTGACTGATTTGACTTTTCTTTTAAGACCACCATTTCTTCTAAGACTCAAGACTTATAAGCCTTCAAATCTTCTAAGCCTCAAGAGACTTATTTTTTTTATGTGTGTCATTAAAATTAAAAAAATAGAAATAAAGAATAATGTTTCAAGTTACTCTGAAGGTTTTAACTCATTATTTAAAAATAGATTTCAAGGTTTATAATTTTGGCCTGACTGATTTGACTTTTCTTTTAAGACCACCATTTCTTCTAAGACTCAAGACTTATAAGCCTTCAAATCTTCTAAGCCTCAAGTCTTCTAGAACCTATTTTTTTTATGTGTGTCATTAAAAATAAAAAAACAGAAATAAAGAATAATGTTTCAAGTTACTCTGAAGGTTTTAACTCATTATTTCAAAATAGATTTCAAGGTTTATAATTTTTGCCTGACTGATTTGACTTTTCTTTTAAGACCACCATTTCTTCTAAGACTCAAGACTTACCAGCCTTCAAATCTTCTAGGCCTCAAGTCTTCTAAGACTTATTTTTTTTATGTGTGTTATTAAAAATAAAAAATAGAAATAAAGAATAATGTTTCAAGTTACTATGAAGGTTTTTACTCATTATTTCAAAATAGATTTCAAGGTTTATAATTTTTGCCTGACTGATTTGACTTTTCTTTTAAGACCACCATTTCTTCTAAGACTCAAGACTTATAAGCCTTCAAATCTTCTAGGCCTCAAGTCTTCTAAGACTTATTTTTTTTATGTGTGTTATTAAAAATAAAAAATAGAAATAAAGAATAATGTTTCAAGTTACTATGAAGGTTTTTACTCATTATTTCAAAATAGATTTCAAGGTTTATAATTTTTGCATGACTGATTTGACATTTCTTTTCAGGCCACTGCTGGTTTGTCATGCCATTTTACGGTTTAGCTGATTAATTTTGCTATTGTTTTGTTAAAGAACTGAATCAGTTATATTAATTTGGGCATGGAAGATGACCAAAATCACGCAACCTCTGATGCAATTATAATTTTTATAGCGAGCATAACGTATATAAGAAACATTACTCCTAACCGATTAAACTAATTATCTGCGATAGACATTTCTGACTTAGTTATGTTTTGGGTACTACACGGCACCGCAAGTGTAAGGAGGCTTCAAACCTGTGCAAACTCAAAAACTGTAGGTTTATTTTGATTTTTTCAATAATTTTGCGTGCTCCATATTAGTTGCATATTTTTAGATTCCTCCCCCCCCCCCCCCAAATACTGAGACCTAACCCAAAGCATATCCCTCCATTGGTTTCCTTCTTTTCCACCTCCGTATTTGCTGTCCAACATGAATTATTTGTCTCTCTTAGAGATTGATTTTTGAAAATGTTCCAAATTCGAAAGTTTCTCAAACAAGAGTAAAGAGCTACATTAAACCAAAGAACAACACAATTAAATTCAAATAATAATTAAACTTTAAGCGAAAAGAAAACACTATCAATGAATAAATGGGTCCTAAAATGAACAAAAATTACAATGATCAATGAAGTTATTCTTGAAACAAACGGAAATTGTCATACACAGGAGTAGGGCTGCCACCGCCCAAGCCTTCGGAAGGTCTTGAGTGTCCTTTGCGCTTTACGGAAAACAGTTTTTATTTTGAGTAGTGTGTTTTGTTTGTCATAACATAAACAAAAAGAAAGAAAATCTCCATAACAGGATTTCTTAAAAGAACTAATAAATGTAAAATAACTTTTTAATATGTGATGATGTTCTTTCCTGGAAATCCCAGAAAACTTAGATTTGTTAATGTTACAAAAGAAAAAACTTTAAAATATACTTTATTTTCTGTAAAGCGTAAATGCAATTTCAGCTTTTAGAAGGTTTTTGGGTGTTTGTTCTACTCTTGTTTGTGGTAATTTCTGATCCTTTTAAGTTTGACTTGATCATTTATTATAATTTCTGTTCGTTTTGGGTCCTCTTTACCCCTTGATGGTAATTTTGTTCGTTTTAAGTTCGAATTATTATTCGACTTTCTGTTTCTGTTCGTCTATGTTTTAATTTTGCCCTTTATGTTTCTTTGATTTTTTTGGGGGAGGGGACAAGATTTTTTAAGTCAATCTCTGTTTATTTTTAATTAACGTTGTTTTTTATTCATTAATAAAAACAATATTTTTAAAGCCTTCCTCCGGTTCTTCTGCTTAAGAATTGAGATCTTCGCTTACTATTTGTATTGTGACTAAGAATGAATGGAACCCTTAGCCAATCCTTTGCTATTGCAGATAATACTTTTTCACAACAGATACACATAGAATTTGTTGGTTCGGTTCAATATTCCCTTGATTACGCATTGAAAGCTTAACCTGAATCTTCTTGGCAATTCCTGAGATATAACAGATACGCCCATTTGTCTATGTGCATGCAAACAATGTCTTTAGATTTAATTGAGACCCCCCTCAACATTTCCTTAAGGTTTCAACTTAATATCCCTAGCTGCTCCGGAGATATTGGAGCTGTGCCTTTTGGTTTCAACTTAATATCCCTAGCTGCTCCGGAGATATTGGAGCTGTGCCTTTTTGACAAACTGGGTGCAAATACTGTCTTTTGATTTAGTTCAACATTCTCAATAACTTGCTTTGAAAGTTTCAGAGTAATAGGCTTAGCTAATCTTAAAAGTAGTATGGGTGTATGCAGTTTAAGCATAGCCCTGTCCCACCATAAAACAAGAGCCCTATTTCGAGCGGGGCCCTGTATCACCAATCAACAAGAGTCCTATTCCAAGCAGGGCCCTGTCCCACCATACGACAAGAACCTTATTCAAAGTGGGGCCCCATCCCACCATAAAACAAGAGCCCTATTCTAAGCGGAGCCCTGTTCCGCCTTACAACAAGAGCCCTATTCCAGGTGAGGCCCTGTCCCACCATAAAAGATGTGCCCTATTCCAACTGGTGCCCTGCCCCACCATACAAGCGGACCCATATTGGAGTTATCAATCCCTCATATCCTTTCTCAACTCTTAACAAGAGCATAACATTTCCTTGTAAACAATTTTTCTCAATGATAGAATGCTATTACTCCGAGTGCCTACATAGAACGTCGTTTCAAGTGCACATTCTTATCTCAAGTTCTACGATAAAGAGTTATTCACTAGCTCTGTCAATATTTCAAGCGGTCCTATATTCCGAGCGGCCCACAATACAAGCAGCCTTACATTCCAGGTGGCCCTCCATACAAGTGGCTTTAAATTCCGAGTGGCCCACCATACAAGTGGTGCCCGACATGCCTATAAAAACTAGCAGGTGTTATAAAGACCGTCCAAATTACTGTATGCAGTTTAAGCGGGCCCACGGACACATTAAGTTTGTCAAGACCATTCTGAGCTGTACCCGTTTACAAGCGGCCCCATAGGGCTCACTCTTTTCTTCCTTAGCGGCCTAAGATCATGAAGAAGGTTTAAAAGCCATTCCACCAGCGCTGCCATTAGACCCTGGCGCCACGCCGGTGGATTGATCGAACGCCACCGACGAGAGACCCGGTCAACCGCCGCCAATATGTCCCTACTGTGACGGTGCACCGCTGGCGCGTCACCGCCGGCAGAGGCAGCGACGTTTGGCTGACTTTAAATTAATTTTGCGGCAATTCTTTATTGTGTCAATCGCAAAGTCGGAGCTTTTCTTTCTCTAGAGGTTTAGTATTTTGATTTTCCTGAATAGAAATAAAGCAGATCTTGCACCATCTCCGAATTTTCGGTTATTTCCCCGAAAATCTATGCGTCACCCCAAAAAAATTTCATTTCCTGAATCCCCTAAAATCATGCAATCACGATGCCACCCCTAGAGATTTTTCACCAGTGACTTTCCCTGCCAAATATAACATTGCATACCATAGCTCTTCATTAATCTCTTGTTCGTTAATTTTCGTTACTTTTAGGGAAGTTTATTGTATTTAGAAAGTTTTATAGATGAGGGTCAAATGATAATAGTCCTTTGCGATTTGTAGCCATATCATAGATTAAATCAAGTAGATTATAGCTCTTGCCCTGAATTATTATCCCTTTCCCATTGCTAACAATTTGAATATGATCTTGAC
Organism: Artemia sp. Qi Xiang Cuo; assembly: GCF_049724085.1. Lineage (NCBI taxonomy): Eukaryota > Metazoa > Arthropoda > Branchiopoda > Anostraca > Artemiidae > Artemia > Artemia sp. Qi Xiang Cuo. The sequence goes on from NW_028297432.1 coordinate 1,783,141, forward strand.
CACTTTCCTTGAGATAAGTTAGGAGTCGTTTACTTTTTTACGATATGAGTGGGGCATTATATTTCCAATTTTTAATACGATTGAATTTAATTCATCCTTCTTTAACTGTTTTCCAGCAGCAGCAGCAGCAGAATCCTGAGGATTTGAATCTTTTTCGTGATCAATACCACTGGTCTTTGCATGATGGAGCTTATGTTTTTCCACTCGGCAAAATGCATCTCGAAGTAAAAGCAGTTTTTTATCATCCTCAATATTCTCGCTGTCAATGAATTTACTCAGATTGTTCTCAAAATGTTCTACGGATGAGAGAGCGAGTTCTATTAGAGTCAATTTGTATGGTTTCACCATTCTCTCTAGAAAAAACTGTTTACAAGTCCTGCAATGATCGGTAGTAAAATTATGAAAAAGCTACCACCCCCCTGAAGAAGACGTTTCTTTTTAAATTCTTTCCTTTGTTTTTAGAGGCCAATGTACGTACAATGGAACGATGTGGCTTTGCCTGTTTCTGAACTACTTCTGGCAGTTGAACATTACCCTCGGTCAAATTTCAACAAAGTTCAGATATTAGATTAAGGAAATCATTGTCAGTACCATGTTTAAGTATGGTCTTCTTAAGCAATAGTTTTTAAATGCTTACGAGTGAAAATAAATGTAAATTTTCATGTAGTTTCTTCAGTGTCATGATAGCAACTAATAGCCTTTTTTACTGTTCACGGGGAGATATACTCTAATTTCATTGTCAAAAATATCTGTGACTACACGTAGATCCTCGGGTGTATTTTGATTAAGATCCAATAGGATATAGCCGTAGGGTTTATTAGTTGCCTGATTGTATGCTGAGAGCAGAAATTTAGGTGTCCCAGGATAGATTTGTTTATTGAGGGTTATTAGCGAGCTAGAATCACGAACAACTCTGTAGATGATATAGTAGGTGCAGTTCAATGCAAATGTTTGCATACATTTGCTCTGATGAAAGAGATTGTGTAGAACCAGAGTAACGGAAATCTGTTCATGATGCGATCGAACAGTGAACAATTGCAGCATTTCTTGGGACCATTGTTCAATAGATTCAGCCAGATCGTCAATGATCAGTCAAGAGTTTGGTTCAATAATGCTTAAAAGATCAAGTCCCTGTATGAATTTAATCTGCACCAACCCCGCCGTGCCAATTGCCTTTATTTTATCGTACGACTCCTTCCAAATACTGTAACAATAGTAGATTTTTTTCGGCTTTTCCTCAAACATTTTATCGTAATTTTGAACTATTTTATTTAAGATTTTTGTTTTACCCGATATTGACGGCCCACACAGAAACGATCTGAATGTTTTTTTTAATTGATACATGTTCCCTTCAACAGTTCGCCTGGACAACTAATGTTGTGACGTGTATTTAATGGTATTTGGGTGTTTTAGTCGTAGATGCCTTTTTTCTCCCTTTATAGGGGAGATAAACTATGGCCCTAAGGTAATTAAACTTTGGTAGCGTGCTTTAGGATTTGACCAGACTAATGAGGCGTACCAACTGGGTATGTTCGAGGGGCTAAAGGTAGATTGCACAGAGGTTGTCTAAAACAAAATAATTTTATTCAATTTACACATAATAATCGCATATATTTATATGCTACTTGGACTGGCTGTCCCAAATTCACCACAAGCCTCAAGAAATGAAACAATGCATAATAAGATACCGATACTTACAATGATCTGACAGAGTCCAAAGTGATTTCTAATGACAAAATAAACGGGCAAAGCCTCACCTTGCAAGTCAAAAAGTCTGCCCCAGTCTCAAAAATCGCGGTATATATATGAGAAACTAACTAAGTCCTTCCGGTACATTGCCGCATTTATCCAGGATATTGGTTATTGAGCAAGTTACCTCCGAGCCCACACATTCCACGATTTGTATCTTTATCTTAAAAAGTAGTATTTTGAAACTTTGTTTTTGCGTCTTAATATATTTTTATTCACTTAATAATTAACAAAATTAGAAATCTTTACCACAATACTCCCCATTTAAAAAAGAATTGTCCCAAATCTCAATATTTTACTTTTAAAACAACTTAATTTTGTTTACAGCTATTATGCTGCCATCTTTGGGTCATTATTTGCATCGACATTCAATGGGTTTCCTTAGGGTTATGTTTCTGGTCCAATATTGGCCATGTTCTTTTTTTGTCGAAGGATTTCAATTTGAAATTAATCCTTGCTCCTCTTTTTCTTTGTCGCGATGACTGAAAATTACTCTTTTACTCTCTTCATATGCATCTTCTGTTTTAACTTGACCCCAAGCGGCTTAAACATAATCTTAGTGGTTTTGCTTAAATTAGATTTCAAGTTATATTAGACAAGTTTATGAATTATTTGAGTTTAAATTTAATTCCCATTAATATTTAATTTATCTATATGATGTGGTTGATATACCGTTTATTTTTCGTTTTAGAATTACCTTGGATAAATTACATATAACATTATTGATTTTTAAATTTTCATATATTTTTCCAGCCCAAAGCATTTTCACATATTTCAATAACATAAGCCATCTTGCTATGTAGCACAATAGCTAGGCCTAAATTGAGTTCTGATTTTATCTCACTTTTGATGAACTTGTAGTAAAGTCTTTATTTCTGCTATAGTTTAGCAAATATCAGTTGATCAAGTATGGTTTGGTTTCTGATGGTATCAGGATATAATTGAACTGGCTTTGAAATTTGCTACTTTCCAAAAATGCGTCAAAGAAATGATTTAGAAATGGATCCAAAAGGATGTTATGAAAAATTGTATTTCCAAAAAAATTAGCTAATGCTGTATCTAAAATAAATATCCACATTAGTATACATATAAAGCATATATTTTTACATATATAGCAGAATGAAACACTCAATTTTCGTATATATCAATGCATTCGAAATTTAATTAGTTTTAATTACTTTCTCCACTTTTTTTTAATTACTCCAAAAATAATATCACGCTTAAATCGAAATATTATGTTCCTTGCTGAATTATTCTTTCAAACTCAATACTAAACATATTATTTTACAAAACAAAATTATTAATACTTTGACTCGAGGTCAAAAATTTACATATAACATTACATCACTAGTTAAAATTTAAAATAAATTAAAACAGCGTATATAGAAAGAAGCATTGTGTAATAACTTACACAAGTATTTAAGTCGCAAAACTAGATAGTTTATTATACTATTGGTTAAAACTTAAAGCATTTTTTAAAAACAAAACACGGTATAGACTAGTATTTATAACAGTAGATATTTTCTCAATTACATTTGTTACAACTATATAACTTTTCTCATATACGACTGTATACATTTTGTTTTATAACTTTGGTTCTATTTCGAACCCACTTGTGTCATTAACTGTCATTACCTTATAAGCCTGTTTGTCTATTCAGATTTTTAAGCTTTTCAATTCTTTTCGAATTTTTAGGTACTTTAAACAGTTTTATAACGTTTTTGTCTGTAATCTCTCTTTTTTCAGCTTTAATGTCTTTTTGGTTTAAGGCTTTTATTTACAGCTTATATCTGATAAGCTAAAAATTTTAGCTATTCGTCATTTTACCTGTTTTGGCACTACCAATTGACTTGTGCCCGTACCCTGAAGGTTTGCTTACCAGGGCTGCCTTCTGGTAGCTCCTATAACGTTTCTAGGTTCTCTTGTCATCAGCTCGAGCTAAAAAGACTATTTTTAACCTGTACACGAAATAATTAATTATTTAATAATTTGTGGCACAATTTTATCTTGGGCTATTCTTTTTCCAGAAAAAGTGGCCCTTCTGCAGAAAATACCTGGCCTTCATGGCACACAGTAATTCTGTTTTTGACATACAAGTGACAATGACTATTTTCACTTTAACTTCCCCACTTTTAGTGGTCTTATCTTAGGTTTTAACTTCAAGTTCTTAGGGCTATTATGTGCCTTAATTTCAATTTTCTATGTCATGCTAGTCATTTTTCTGAAAACGACTTCCACATAAGAGAACCAAATTTCTTTTCTTGACTACTTTGAGCCTTTTTCCAATATTTCTATAAATCTCGGCCCCCGTTAACCAATGTAACGGTGGCTCTGTAGTATTAATGTTACTTATTTGTACTTATTTAGTACAGTTTTCATACTAGTTCGTTCGGCAAGTTCAATAAGTGCGTCTAACAGAGTTTAACTGACTTCATTCAGTTTATTTTCCTTTTAGTTTCTTCTGGTTATATTTTCAACTTGAACCCTTCTCTCTTTTTTTGATTCGTTATTTAATGGAGCCTAAGGGTTTTTTCAAGTCTTTTACCACTTTTTCAGTAAAATATGTCTTTTTTTAAAGCCTATATTTATAAATTCCATTTTCTTTTTCAATAACCTTAACAAGATTTTATGCTGACTGCCCTTAATGATCAAATTCATTATCTCCATATTTCTAAGAGGTGGGGGGTTGTCTAATTTTTGCAACCTGTATTTTTTGAAATTATTTAAATTTTTTTCTTCCGAAAGTTTTTGATGTTACACAAGTACTGTAGTTTTTCAGCTATTTTTTTGAACAATTTTAATTACGTTTTGCCCCGAAATTACTAGTTCTCATTTATTCATAAAAATGTACGTTTTTACGATATCCTGATTCCTACAAAATTGTGTGGTTTTCCTCGCAGACACATATTCCTTGTCTGTGGTATTTTACCAAAAATTAGTGCCTATGTCGTGCCAAAAGCTGCTTAGAGATAGGGGTTATATATTGTGGTTTCCCTATAATCTTTTATATTTGTGTCTGAAATTATCTTCAGTTAAATTTGCGCCTTAGTTTTATACAGTCACTGAGTGCTATTGTCCCTCTCGTGAAATCCTGACTATTACCTTGTTCTTCGAGTTTCTGGGTTTAGTTCCAGTGTAAAACCTTTCCTCTTACTGTTTATTTTAGCAAGTAGGGTTTTACACTAACACTCAGCCCAACCCTTCTCCAGTTTGACCGATATTTCTAATATCAATTTGATTAGTTTGGTGGATCCCCCCAATGGCAAGACGTCTAGCAGTTTCGTTTTTAAATGCAAACGGACCTGTCATTGGTGTTTTTCACCTGCAATGTCGTCGCCCTGTTATATCTGTTAATGGTGTGTTGTGAATTTATTTAATATGTGAAATTAATTATACCCGAGAAAACTTTGTTTTACACGGTGTTAACTTTTTAAATTGTGACCCATTTTATCTACGGTTTTTTGTTTATATACACCGTCCTTATTGGTAAGTGTTTAATTTATTATATCTTCTACTATTTATAACAAGATTACAGCTAGTTTGTACATGTAGTGGCCACCTAATGTAAACTCTTGCTGTTTTCCTATTATAATTATTTTAAAATTCTTCAAAAACATTTTTTTTCAAAATTCGACTGAAAGTGTCACCTCAGAGAGTCAAATGTCAGTAGATGCATTTCATGTACTTAACAACGCGAGACCAGCAGTGATTGAGCTCACTCCAAATTTGCTAGCTTCTAATGACCCTATTTCTGTAAACTAACCTCCTTCGTTTTTTTAAATTACCCCCCCCCCCCCCTTCAAATATATTTTCCAATATACATATCAAAAGAATTGCCTTATAATGCTGATTCTAAATATGTATAATTTAATTAGGTTCACTACACCTATTTAAAAGTTACGTGGCCTTACTTATTTCCTTTGTTTAAGCGAAGCCTAATTTGTTTTGACAAGTCTTGACATTATACCGCTCGCGAAGTCTTATTTCGTATCGGAAATAAAAATTTTGCAGGAACCTATGATGTCACTTCAGATCGGAACTATAATTTAACGTTAGAATGTGTCGGTCATAATTTTT